>NW_015151427.1:148274-171094 GCF_000732505.1 Cyprinodon variegatus
ATCCTGATTTACTGAAATGACTTTCAATCTTTTGATCCTCTGCACTGTTAATGCAGTATGTTGTTTTAAATTCTTAATGTTTTAGAGTTGTAATTGCTTCTGCATAAACATGACTAAAAATATCATGTTTTCTTTCCCCTCTCCCTGCTTTCATTCATTTAACCCCACCACCCTTTGATATCTTTTCACCAAAATTTAAACAAATTCTCTAAACTTATTACTTTTATATATTTATATATGTTTCTGTCATTTCTCATCTTCAATTAAATATGCTCCCCTTTTTCTATGTCTCAATTTCTTATCATCTGGCTTTTCTTTTTCTGTTTTTGGGGACCTTCTCCTCATCAAATTGTTGTTTTTCTTCCAACTTTCCAACTTTTGTCCAACTTACCCTCTGATTCAATCTATTTATTTGCTTCCTCCTCTTTTGACATCTCTTCCACCCTAACCTGGTTGAACTTGTCTTCCCTACTTTCCTTTCCTGCCTTGGTTTTTTTTTTACTCCTTTCTGCAGAGCACATGCGACACCCTCCGGAGTCACTCGGACAGTCTCGGATTCACGCCGAACATGTTACCTCGTCACCCGACTTTAGGCAACTTTGAAGAATTTGCTTGTTGATGACACAACGCTCAGGCTGTGGCACATCTTGAGACTTGACGGCAAACTGTGAAAATATTTGTGTATTCAACGGATAAGCATTACGTGTATGCTAAAAATCAGTTTGATAGAAATAGAATATCATCAAAACACACATATACACAAAAAGAGACCACTTCCAGAACAGAACTCAGGTTTAACACCCATGCGAAGGGCATCAATGTTCATTTTATCCGTGTATCTTTTTGTAGCTTAGCTTCTGTCACTGAAGTTCTAACGATCCACACTGACAAATCTGTCTGAAAAAGTTGAGTTTTGTGACAGCTCCATTCAAGTATTGCCTTGCATTAATCAATTCAGAACAAAAACGGTAAAAATAGGGACTGGTATGTGCAGTAATGTTTATTTTCACAGGGGTATATTTCCCAACATACAACCAATGCTTTTCTTTTAGCTGATTGTTGGTTGAAAGCTTTTCAGACCTGAATGAAAACACTCGTGCTTAATGTTGCCTTTTCCCACAGTGACACTGTGGATTGTCTCATTAATTAGACAGCTATGTGTACTTGACTTTAAAAATGAGCAGGAACTCCATTATTTGTACATATGCAAAAGCATAAAGTATTATTTGCCGTTTGCCAAGTGACAGACTGAGGAACAATTGTTTTGTTGCCTTCAGTCATTTTATTTTTAGAATTTTAAAATTAAAAAAGGGAGCGGATTTTATCTTTAGGTCATTTTACAATAGTTTTCTGTTAGTTGTTTGCCCTTTTTTTTAAAGTTCCCTTCCATTTTGATGGGTGAAAACCATTTATCAGTTGAAATAACCTAGTATGGCAAGCTGTTTATCATAAAATATTAAAAGCACATACTGAATTTGTAATTGAATTAGTATTACGCAACAAAAATATTGCAGCAATGAAAAAAAGCTAAATCTTTACAAAGTCAGCTACCTACATTCAATTCCCTAAAATTATTTGATCCTTTGCAGATCTTTCCTCAGAAACAGATTTTAAAATGTGAGTTATTTTATCTTGTGATGTCTCTACTCCCTGAACTAAAATTGCCCCCAAATAGTCCAATAATATTGAGCTGAACTAATCTAAAATCAGGTTGGACTGACATGCAGAGGTACTCTCTCAAAGAGAAGCAGGCAGATATGAGTAATTCTTTTCATTGCAAACAGAGCATTTGAAAAACATAGCAGGAGAACAAATCATATTATTATATAATTACAACATTTTATAAGAATTTCCATAGATTTTGTAGCAGTGGTGAGTCTGAACCATATGCCTGCTTCTCTTAATTGAGTCATCTGTCAGAAATGTATAACTTAAGAAAAAAGTCTATGGCTGTCTGGCTTGGCTGGAGATCAAATTACTATCACTACGGTAACAGAGAAGTAAGGAGGTGATTTTACAGCTTTATTCAAGCCAAATAGTTTCATGCACCACTGAAACATCATGCTGATATGAAATATCGCTAAGAAAGGAATAAGACAGCCCTCTACATCTATGTTCTTTGTGACTTGGAAGAATTGGATTATTGACAGTAGCAGTAGATATCAAGTCTAGACTTTGCATGTGAAAATAGACAAATGACAAAACATTTTACACTTAATTTATTTTTCTTTCTTTGTTGTTGTTTTGGGTTTTTTGGGGGAAAATGCCTTGGAATTTAATGAAATCCTAGTTAGAATGTTTCTTTAAAGATTTTTTATTATTAAAAAAGCTAAAAATGTCTCTTTGAGCCAAAAAAACTATATGGTGGTTGGATTATTTTTTACACTAGCCTGCAATAGTTGTTTCATCTTTTAATACATAAATGGCAAGAGGTAGAGGAAAATTGAAATCTTTCATTATGAACAAGCTAAATCCATGCTAGGGGACACTTTATCCACATACAATAGTAGTGAAGAGACAGTGAACACAAACTTCCATTCCAGATTTGAAAACAAAGCCTTTACGCAGATCTTGTAATTTGGAGTTTAAATGGATGATAATGAGCCACCATGTTGTAGGACAGGGGTCTTTCATTCCATTCCTGGAGGTCTGGTGACCTAACCTTGCGCTACAAGCTGGATTGTCGCAAGATCTGAGTGTTCAGCCTCAGAAAGCAAAATGATAGAAGAACTCAATTCAGTTCTACACATATCAATCTGGCTACTGCCACGTTGATGGTGACCTGCACCTTTTAGATTCATCTTGCTTCAACTAATCTGTATCAAATAATCAGGTCATTAGCAGAATTCTGGAGAACTTTGCTGCATGTTTAGCAGGTACTGAAGCCTCTTGATTCAAGCGTGTTAATGCAGAGGCACGGCTTTGAGGACTGAAATTGAAGACCCCATTCTAGAAGGTTGAGCTTGATGAATAATACCAACTGAAGTGATACCACTAGTGTGGTGAGAAGAATAAAGACAATTTGTTGAAATTTTTATCTATTTGGGGGGAAAAAAAGTATTTTTCATAAAGTTGTCTTTGATTTGACTTGGACGGAATAAGTAAGACTTGCTGTTACCCTTCATCTTTAAAATGTTCTTCCATCAGAGTTTCTTAAAGGTACTCAGCAGCACAATCCCTGCGATAGTAATTTATTCACTAAGAAGATTTTAAAGAGACTGGTGACATTCCTAAACTTGTAAATACCTGCAGTTAAATGCAACAAAAAAAAAAGAAAAATCTCAGATACTCATGTAAAACATTGCGTATTAATATTTATATACAGATAGATTAAAAACATCTTCATTTATTCATTAATAGAAGTAATTTGTATTTCTGAATCTTTTCAAAGGCATCAGGCCCATGCTCTGCAGCACTACTCAGTTTGGTTGACATATAAGAGCCTCATTGTACAATTTGACCACTGTATACAAACATTATTATTATTATCCCAGAATATGTAATAAGTCACAAATAACAGTTTGTGATGTACAAATGATCCAGTATAATAAACTATATTTACCCATCAGTATTTATGTTCATAACTCTTGTTCTTATCTCGGTGTCATGCTTCTTCCTCTTTTCCAATGTTATTCAAGTCCGTGTGTCTAAAATATCAGAACTAAAACAAATGTCTCAAACCAGCATTTAAGTTTTTAATTGTGACACAGTTTGATATCATGGTGTTGAAACCACTGTACGTAGCTTTATTACTGTGTAGTATGTGTATTAGATGACTGTTGATGTGAAGCACAAACCCTTGGAAATTAGCCATCGCTCGCAAGCCAACGATGGGATGCCTCTGATTCCGACAGCCTTGTGTGGCTCGAATTTCAAATGACACACACTGTTAAACATGATGTGCCCTTGGCTCTGACAACAGGAATGAGAACGGAGCCACCTTAAGGCAGACTTTTAAGAGATTTTACTTTTTTCAGGACAAGAAAGGAGAATTGGTGTTGCCTTAAAAGCAATAAAGGAGATGTAATTTTGAGAATGGTGTAAAAAGGGATTTTGGATATGAGTTATATACATATAGATACATGTTATACATTTAGAATGTCTGTTAATTTATTTCTGTATTTCCATGCACACAGTAAAGCTTATTTAAACCTAAATTTAACTGATTCCATTAAGATATTTTTTATTAAAATCAATATGTTATGGTCTACACAGTCTGTTGCGTTGGGAGTTGTTCACCCTCAAAACGGAGGGTGAGCTACAGGTTTATTGCTGCAGAAGCTGTATCCAAGCATTTCTTTCAAAGTTCAGTGAAAAGAAAGAGTTTGTGAGAAGATACACAAGCAACAGGGAGGATTGCATGCTTGATCATTAAGCAATTTTTTAGGCCTCTGCTGCAGTAGGGACAATGTCCAAAGTGTTTTACCTGGACTGAGGGAGAGAAAAAAAGGACATGATTTGTGCACAGTGATCCAATTTCCACTTAAGTTGTCAATAAGTGTCCCGGAATCTAAAGAGGAGTGAGTAGGCCCAGAATCTGAGCTTTTTGGGGTCCAACAGAAGTTTCATAAAGCTAGTGCTGATTTAGGAATTTAGTTCCACATCAGCACAGCCAACAATTTGGACATTTTATAGCATTTCATGCCTCCCTTTGCTGACACAAGTGAAGGAGATATTTATTTTCCAGATGGACTTGGCACCTTCCCGTACTGCTTTAAGTATCAATGGTGGTCAGGATATAACTGTGCTTAATTAGCCAACAAACAGGACTGACCTAAATGCATACCAGCTGAATATGCATCTATTAAAGCAGTTAATGCCTTTGTAACATGTTAGCTGCGCTGCACATGGATATACGTGAATAACATTTCAGTATTAAACATCCTTTTTATCGGTCTTGTAATGCATATCCTAATTTCACAAAACAATGAATTTTGTATTTTCATTAGCTAAAAGCCATAATCACCAAGGTTACCAGAAGTGTGTGGGTATTACCTCTGTTTAATAGGCCAGTTTCACTGTTTAAACTGAATAGCTGAAATACATTTTTTAAGTTTTGCGTCCTGAAGTATTGAGATAAATCTGTGTAAACAACATAAATGGTTGTAAACAACAAAGCTGCCCACTGCTACATAAATGTATGAGGGTGGCCGTTGTATGTAGAAAAACCATCATCATCCACATGAGATGCATGGAGGTGCCACTTCTTGTTACACTATGATGCTGCTCTGGTGATGCTGCATTGATGTGATGGGTTTATGGTGGAGGTTAGTGTAAAAAATCAGACCCATTGTTACTGTATACTGTGGAGGAGAGGGCTTTGATAGAATGTTCCAGGTCTTTACCTCTATCCCCAACCCCTGCCTTATTACGTGTAGAACAGCAGAGTGTACCTGAGCTGGCAGAAACTATCAATAAACTTCATGAAATTGATATTTACTGCATAGCTATATTCAAAATAAAAATATTTACACATAGCTAATTTATGCTAATATTTTAAAGCAAAAATAATTTTTTTTTCCTTGCATGATCATAATGTATTCCTAATATATCAGACCTATCAATGTAACGATAGCTATGCTGTTCACTTTGTATTGTCCAAGGTGTATTTCTGGAGTCAGATGAATCACAAATGGTTTTCTCCACATCTTTATGAAATCTGTTTGCCAGTAATACACATAAAGATCTGTTTAGCTGTTTTAGCAAAGGTTATATAGATAAAGTAAAGCTAAAATGTGCCTTTAAGTCTAATTCTTACAGGTAATTTCTTTCTAACCCCCCTGGCATTCAGACACAAACATCTGGAGATCCAGAGTTGTTTCATCTGGCTCTATATACACTATGTGTATTTTACTGTAGATATGTGATTTTAACTCTGAACTGTACATTAAATAGTTATTACGCACTTACCCTTGTGGTTGCTCATTAATTAATCACATTAGAAATCCTGAGAGGGAATAACTGTTGCGGTGTTTTGACCTGTTCCCACCAAAAACAGAAATTATTGAACCGTTTTTATGTTTCTTTTTACTTCTTTAAGTTTCGAAATTGATAAACTATGCAAGAAAAAAAAAAATACAAGCAATAATTTAGTCTAAGAAAAGTTTTAATTAAGCTGGAAGACAGTAGTTTAGATATTAGGAGCCATTTAATGAACTATAGATTTCAGTTTCAACGGTAATATTCATAGGGACGGTTTACGCTGCTGAAGGAGACAAGTAGCACATTGAATTGTATCTTTTTCCAACAAAAGCAAATACTTTAAACAGAATAGGTCGAATCATAAATTTCTTACTAAAGCTCTCAAGTGACATTTTAATTGTCAATATTAAATTTAGTAAAAATGATAAAAACATACAACACTGGCATGACTGTATTTTGATCGATCTTTTTGATATGCATTTATTTAAAAAACAATTAGGTTTACATCAGTATTTCAGATTCTGCAGTTTTAGAGTACTGAATAATCTAGTTTAAAATGATTTTTTAAAACCAAGCAACAGGGTTTCCATGTAAGGTTGGAGCCTTTCTGATTTTAACATAGTCATGTTGTTTCAAATATTTACAAGGAAAAGCAAAGAGAAAAGCCAAAGAAACGAAAAATCAGCCTGTATTGAAATCTTCAAAGAGCGATACAAAATAAAAACTTATTGCTGCTCTAAATGCAGAAAATCATGAAACACAAAGAAAATACTATTTTTCTTCTCCCTTCATAATTTAATCCAAAAGCAAACATCCTTCAAATATTTGAAATGCTTAAAATGCCACAAAATGCAACATTTTTTACTACTGAAAATATGCTTTCGCACCAAATAAGTTTGGCTACATTTCTAAATCCAAGAAAACAGACATTCCATATTTAATAAATACATGCACCCAGTAACTATTTTACATCATTAAATTTAAAGGAAGAAATATTATTTTTCCCAGTAACGGTTGTTTTACATACCACTCAATGTGTTGGTTTTTATTAGCACACGTATCACTTTAATCATGTGGAGAGAAATAAAAACAGTTAGCTGTTGACAAGCAATCACTAACCAGTAAAAGCCAATGGTGCAAAACAAGTTTACAGAATACCATAATAGTATTCCTTTTAAGTAGCAAACCTTATAAAAAAGCATTACAGAAATAAAAAGAACAGTTATAACAAGTAATGTTTCACAAATGGTCATCATTATGTAAATATTGGTCTATTTAACTGCCTATTATTCAGCATGTCAGTGTTAAACGTAATAATCTTCATAACTATGGTAACAAAGTGCACAAAAATAAATACAAACAGAAATAAAAAGCTTGAAGATAAAAAAAATTAAATTAATAAATTGCTTTTCATGCTAATATACAATCTTGCAATCGGCAGTGGAACAAATACTTTATTTAAAAATGAGAAACAGTATAAGTGTGAAGTTCTAGCAGTGAAATAGCCTGTGGTCTTTCATCCGATCCTGCATTACATCTTGGAAAATAGAGTATTAGGTAGCAATGATTGGAGAGAAATACTTTAACCTCAAGAGGAAAAACAAGTTTTAAAGGAGCTAAAAAATGAATTTAATCCTGTAATTTACTGCAGCGGATCTGTCAAAGAAGGTTGCTGGTTCCCAATGTGTAGGTAATAAAATCCTTACATCCTGGGAGCCCATTTAATTAAAACAAGCATACAAAACAAGTGAAGCTAAAACAATAGGAGGGAAGCATTATTATACATCTATGGTTTCTAAACTTCACTGCGTCTACTAAAGGAGTCAATATTATCTGAAGTAAAGCTTAATTGTTCACAAAGATAGAAGTATCCAAATCAATAAATATCAATGCACCAAAACACCATAACATGAAGACCACTGAGATGTAAACTGGATCCACAGATTACTGGGTTTTTAACATCAACAAAAATAATAAAAAATGTATAATAGCATTTACTGTGGAGAATTTCACCACTGGCACTTCCCAATTAGGCAGATGGTCCCAAAAAAAAAAAAAAAAAAATGTATATTAGCATTTACTGTGGAGAGTTTCACCACTGGCACTTGCCAATTAGGCAGATGGTCCCATTAGAATAACAGCCGATTGGTGTTTGTTGAATAATCCATCCATGTATACGTTTTAAGAAAAAAAGATAAATCTGAATTTTGAGGTTTTGTTTTAAGTTTGTAAGTATTTAATCTCTCAGTGAGCTGCATCTAATCCAACCAAAAACAGACTTTAAAGGTTTAAGAACAATTTTAACCTCAAAAAGCATCTAGTCCAAAATATTTTCCCAAAGGTGATTGATGACAGAGAAGATAGAGATGGGGGGTAATGCATCATTAATGATCTAGTAAATGTAAATAGTAATGTAGTAAATGTACAAAATGTAATCAAGTAGATTTTATATTAGTAGGTTATCTTCACCGGAAACAGGTTTGTTCTCCACAGCATTACTGGATGCAAGCTACCTCCTTTCTTTGTGTGATGTAAATATCCATCACCTGTGTGTAAATCACTGGCTATTGTAGAAATAGCAGAACTTAGCAGTTTATGTGAATACTTTGTTACCCTGCAAAGTTACATTTGATATTGAAGTTTTAAAATTGTTCAAGCCGTTTTTGTTCTTGGCCCCTTTAGGCTAGCAGTTGGCTTTAGCCTGATGGACAAACCGATTATTTATTGTAAAAGAACCAAAAGAAGAACTCACTGGAAGACATTAACCTGCAACTTTTACCACTTCACGGGACCTTTTTGATGCAAGCCAGACCTGATGCGCCCTAATGCTGGTTGGTATCAATTGGGGGTAGGGGGAGCTGCAAAGGGAATGTAAAGTGGATACAGTGCATGAAGCATACAGATCTAATCAACAAGGCTGCTGTCATGCTGCAGATTAATGTAAGCAAAGCTGCTTGTATGTAAGCTCTATATTACCGAAATAGAACGGCAACAGCTTTCCAAGAACACTAATAAGGCATAAAGAAAAGTGCAAAATAATTTATACGTAGTGCTCCTGTCTCTCCAAGAGCAGCTTACATATACTCATCATGGGCATTAATCTAATTCATTTTGGACTTTCAATAATGCATTTGTACCTCAATGGGATCAAGTATGTTAGGGGGGTTTTGAAATCTAAGAACACTGTAGTAATTATTAAGCACAGTGGTGGCAAAGTCAAGCAATGGGGCTTTTAGCCATTTAGTCCAAAGCAATGGAGCCAATTGGTTAAAACTCTAGTCCAACGGGGTTAGAATCCAAAACTGGTCTTGGATTAGAAAAACCTGACATTAAACTGATAGGAAGCCCTGACCTAAACTATTTGTGAACTATTCTAAAAGCTTTCTACCTGGATGAGTGATTATATAGAGGCAGATTAATGTAAGGAAACGTTGGGGAAAAACATAAAAGTGTTTGATTCAGGGGCAATTTACTGTGGGACAAATGACTTAAGCCGGTAAGTTTAATTTTGAGCACTTATTACTCATCTACCATTGAAATTATACTTCTGCCCTAATTTTTTTATTTTCCAAGTTTAATGAGGTTAATTGCATAAGCAATTCAACAAGGAAACAGTAGTTTAATTAGCATACTAATGATATGTGTATATAAACTTCTGAATGGGACTGCATCAGTGTCTTATCATTTAAAAAAAGAAATAAAAAAAGAAATAGGAAAAAACTCAGCAAATTGTTCGGTTTTTACAAACCTGCAAATATAGATATGCAATATGAGATTTCACACACCTGTTCCTTTGTCTAAGGTTGTCAAGACTTTTACAAGTGAGAGAAAATTGGCAAAACTATTTAAAAAAAGAAAAAAAAAAAAAAGAACACAAAATCCATCAGGAACAGAAACTATTTCTTTACAAAAGGCCTATGATTTACTGACGCACTAGTTACAAGCACTTTGATTCGCAGGCATCTGGAGTTTATTCACCAAATAAGATAGCTATGAGGGAACAGCATTAAAAAAAACAATCTAAAATAGCTTGTTGCTTTAACTTTTTAAATGCAAAAAAAAAAAAAAAAAAAAAAACCATGACTGTAAAATGCTTTAAATATAACACCAACTGTCATCTGTACTAATTAACCTGGAGGCATGTTAAGACCAAATTAAACAGGCTATCAACTTAAAAGCCCCTGAAGCTTACCGCAGCCACTGGGGCTTTGTTCCACACAGAGGCACAACAGAACGAACTGCAAGGGAGTGTCTGAATCCCAGGGAGGGATTTGCCTTGTTGGGAATCGCTCCTAATGACCAAACAGAGTGAAGGATGATTGATTCTTGCGGCTGTGGCTCAGTGACAGGCAATTTAACATTTTAGGGTGGGCAGAAATCGGCGAAGTAGGGGTGCTGCAAGGCCTCTTCAGCTGAAATCCTCTGAACAGGATTACACTTCAACAGGTTCTGGATGTTGTGAAACAAAATAATTTAGTAGTTGAGCAGATTTATGTGAGCAGAAATGTAAATTGGCAACATATCTGAATAAGTTTGCTGCAGTAGCTAAACAACTGTCTTAGCTCACTGATACTGCATAACAACACACAAAAAACAACAAAATGTTCAAAATACCTGCAGTAGGTCCCTTCCTGTGCTACTTAATTTAGGAACCACATTCACAAGGGAGGTGGTGGCCGGATACATGGGGTACGGCTGGAGAAAAGGACAAGAGCTCCTTAGCAGTCTCTAGGTAGACAGGTGTACTTCAAAACATTTAAATATTGCTTTAAGTGAATCTTTTTCAGAAATTTAACAAAAAAGGTCAGCCTTAATAGCTGCAAAAATTTCTTTGGTACTTGAAACACTGATTTCAGTAGTAGTCCATGCCTGGTGAAGTTCCCAAAAGCTCCTAAATGGGCTACACTCATGACTGTTGCTTGTGAACATTTTTCCTGCAATCATTTATCCATCCGTTCAACTTTCCATTCGGATACCGCTCTCTGAAAATCCATGCACTTCACAAATGTTACTTTGCAACCAACCCTCTTCGATGAGTGGATCAAGATATCTTATTTTTTTATGGACATACAATAAAAGCCATACACTTAAAAATATTTTTGGGGATCTACAATGTTTGATTAAAGGGAAATTTTACTTTCACATATATTAGGGTTGGGCAATTAATTGCATTTGCAATATAATCACAATTTAGAAAATAAATGCAATTTTCAAATTGGTGAGGCACTCAATTTGTTATTAAAATCCATTTAACAAGAATAAGGCACTAAATTTCTCCTTCCAGCTGTTTAGGCGGCAGTATGATTAAAGTAGGCATAATGCTACACAGAAGGGAAGAGTTGCAGCTAGCACCTAGATGAATGCGTTATAGGAGAAGTATAAACTTTGTTGTGAAAGTTTAACAGTAAAGTCCTGCAAAACTGGATTCTGGATGAGCAAGGCTCGAGGCCATGAAAAAACTGAAATCCTGGTGTAAAACATTGAAAAAAAATAAATAAATAAAATAAAACAGCAAATATTGTTTGAAAATAATCACAATTTCTATTTGTTAAAAGTTCAGCCCTAATATGTATATACATTTATACATATGAATGATTGGATACCTAGAAATAAATATGTTCAATATTACTGAGAAATATCTGCCCAAAGTAAAGATAGTGTTACTACTATAAGCTCGACAAAGGTGAATGTACCTTATAATCAGGAAGTTTTGTCATCGTTGGCCACTGCTCCTCTGTTGGTGTCCCCAACAATGTTCAAGTGGTTAAGGACCATGTTTAAAGCAAAGTTTCCAAGAATATCATTGACAATAGTGACCTCTTCTTAAATACTGAAGCTAATCAAATTGTGAAGAAAAGGATATCTGAAGATCCTTTTCAACTGGTCATCCACATCATTGCCAGGGAATAATGGCCTTCCAGCATTAGCCAGCTCTAAAACAACAGAGAAAGCCACAATAAAAAAAATAAAAAAAGAAAAATCATATAAAAGAATGCATCATAGGAACTGTGTTGCTCATTGCAAACATCATACAAACTTAACTGTTCCTGTAGTGAAATAGACAGGTTCTTTTTTAATACACTGCCATCCTCAATTAAATTAGTAACAAGTCATTCAGGTTGAAACAAATGGGAGGAAGCAGTGTTCCTAGTTGGTAAACAGAACGCATTGAACAGCAAACCCACTTATCAGGTACATCTAGCCTTTAGCGAAGCCGTTTGCTTTTGCTCTTTGTCTTTTAAGGCCCTGTTCTCCTTGATTATTGCAGGAAGCATGAAAATGCAGAAGCAGCTGTCAGGATGAACATATTGAGATAACATCCGTTTGACGCATTTGTGTTGGAAAATCCAAGGATTTCTAATATGTTTATAAACGATGTCCCCTCAAGAGCAGGAAGTCATTTTGTTTTATGGTAATGGGACAAAGGGTAGGAAGGAGGGTATTGAATTACCTTCCAAGATACTGAGCGGTCACATTATACATTTTTAGATAGGTGACATCCCAGCGATGCTATTTTTATTGCCATAACTCAAGCACACTTAAAGCAGAATCATATATACAGAAGGCAAATTAAGAAGTTCTTGTTGATATAAAAGTACTTTTTATATTAAGGGTAACCCTTATGCAAATTGCATAAACAAATGTTTTCAAATGGTTCAATAGCTTAACAAATTCTTTTAATAGTATTGTGTCTGCCTGAAAAATAAAAGATGCAAAGAAGGGAATCATGGTATTGTGTTATTTATTGGAGTATGTAAGAAAGCTATTAAATGTAAATGAAGTTGACAAAACATCCCAAAATATATTTATAAACTATTTTTTGTGTCATTTTCTCCTCTCAGAATCAAAGATATTTTTTGGTATATGCTAATTGAGTAAAGCAAAGATTACACAAAATTAATAATTGAATAAGACCAATTCAGAAAAGTAACTTTACCATGCAGGACTGATTTAAGCCACTGCTTGTAGAAGAGCCTAAGAACTCAAACCCTCGTCTGCCATGGCTGAGTTCAGGGGATTTTTTTGACAAGCTTTGACAAATAGTTTTTCATTTTTGTAAATGTATATTTAATTTGAAGGCTGTAAGAGGCTTTCAGACAAACAAGCTATTAGTAAATCACACCATATCCAATCCCCCCCCATGTAGATCCGCCCCTGCTGTG
This sequence comes from Cyprinodon variegatus, assembly GCF_000732505.1. Taxonomy (NCBI): domain Eukaryota; kingdom Metazoa; phylum Chordata; class Actinopteri; order Cyprinodontiformes; family Cyprinodontidae; genus Cyprinodon; species Cyprinodon variegatus. The sequence goes on from NW_015151427.1 coordinate 161,360, forward strand.
GTCATAATGTCATTGGTGCACAGAATGTCAGCAGGGACCTGTGCATTCAATCGTGTTGGCTTAAAAACAATCTCTAGTATTTTTAATGGGTCTATAATTCCTGCACAAAAAAATCTTCCAGCTTTGCTTTGGGAATTTCTTCTTTGTAAAATAAAAAAAAAAAACATAAATAAATACCAGGAAACTCATTTCTGTAATTAGTCTTCAGTAAGAAACTAGGATATATTTCAATAGACATAGAGCAAAGGAAAAATCATCTTCTCAGTCGACGGGATTGTAGGTATCAGTTACAAACATGTCATACTGAATAAGCTTATGGTTGTTTTGGTAATTAAATGGAAAATAAGTTGATGAAACAACCACAGAGGGGAGGAATGAACAAATCAAGCTAAACAAAACAGTGGCAGAACAATCACCAGCATAACAGTTAAACAATTTCGTGATGAAGGTAAAATGTGTCATGCATTAAAATCCAGCTTAAATAAATAACGGCTCAGAGTCTAACTAACACATCTAAATCAGGGTTTATACAGGAATGAATAACTCTAACTTAATGCTTTTCAATGCTCTTTTAATGCTCTTAGAAATAACTTTAATGCCACCAACAGGTACCCGTCGACAGGCTGCAGCCTGGGTCCCGAATTCCTCGTTTTCCAGCCACTTTTGTTGAAATGTGCTTCCCCCCAATTCTCTAGCTTTTTCTCCTACTTAAGCTTCTTTTCTGAACATACAGCTTTGCGGTCAACCGGAAGCAGTTTCACGCAAATATATTGTGATATAATATATATGACAAAATAGTTTTTATAAACATTTTTTTAATAAAGCATTTTAAATGCAACAATAAACATTTAATGATTTTAATGCCAATTAAGGCCTTAATTTGAAAAATAATTTAAATGTAAATGTAATTTAGATCTTAAATTTAAACAATATGTTGCATTAGTCATTTGTTTCACTACCCAATAAGGAATTTCAGTTCAGTGTTTGCCTTGCTCCAGTTCTCAATATAAACCAACACCTCTGGATTTACGCACTGACCTAATGTACAGCGCTCCATAAATAAACCCAGCTTGGCTTTCTTAAGCTTGGCCATTTAAACTTTATGAGCATCGTGAGACAGAGCCCTGACTGCAATAATTAATTCCTGCAATTAAATGAGCTTTGTGCTTAAGTGAATTAATTACGGGGTTTTTTAAAATCCCACTGGTGCCTTTTTTTTCCTCTGACAAAATAAAAAACCTTATAAAACTATTATAAAATGCCTCATAACAGACCTGCAAATATACATCCAGCTGACCACATGTCAATAGAGGTAGAATAAAGTTTAGCACCAAACAGCACATCTGGAGGACGGTACCACAACGTCACGACCTGCAGAGAAACAAACCCAAAATATAAGAATAACAAGACGTATAACATTTAACCAGTTTGTAAAAACAAAAGCAAAAAAAAAAAAAAGTATGTAGTATCAACTAATTCTTTTTTTTTTTTTTTTTCAAAAATCACAGATTTTTTTCTGGTCTTGAAAAATGACAGTCGACATCCGAGCAGCAAAAGACAAAACTGATTCGATGAGACCAAGACTGAACTTTAGTGTGCTGGTGGCAGTATTATGCTTTGAGGATGCTTTTAGCAGGGAGAGGGGTCATAATTAAAGTTTACTGATAGAGCCAAATAAATGGCCACACGAAAATCAAAAGGAGATAAAACTTCTTTTTTTTTAAAGACTTAGGATGGATTGGGACTCATCTCTCTGTAAAAAAAATGAAATGATTCAGATCAAAGTATAATCAACTGTTGGAATCCTCCGAGTCCAGTGAGAAATGAAAGTGAGAATCTTTTAAAACACATAAATGGGATAAATAGATAGAAAGGTATCCCAAAAAGCTCACAGCTGAAATTTTTGCTAAATTTGGTTCAAGTAGGTATTTAGTATTTCTTAGGAAGACTAAGAATATGATCATGTACCAATATTTTTTATTGATTTTTATTTTTGTGCATTTATCTATGTTTATTTAAAAATGGGGCTCTTTCCCTCTTGCTTATAAATAATGTGTTACTTTGTGGTTTTATATCAGTAAAGTTCCAATAAATACACATAATTTATGTTGTATTATATTATTTAAGACAGTCTCTCACTTTTAACTGTTGGTCAAATGTGATCTTTTGATCATATTCCTTGTGGTAGAAAGAATACAATATTTTCCAATAAAACCGATGTGGATTTGTAAGCAATGTCATCTTACACTCAAATTTTTGGAGCATACATTGAAAAAAGTTCATAAAAACATTATTCACATGAATATTTTAAATCTCGAAGCCAATAAGCTGAAAAATAGTCTCTGATAAGGTTTCTGCTACGTTACCCTTAGGAACCAAAATGTTGTTATTGCTTAGACATGGTTTCATTACTAGAGGCATAAATAAACACCTGTGATGTAAATGAAGTACGGCTTACCTCTGCTGAGTAACACCTCACAGGAATACCAAAAGCTCGAGCCAATCCAAAGTCAGCAAGCTTCAATTCCCCATTCTACAGATAAAGAAAAAAAAAGGCATATTTTTTTTTATGGCACTATAAACCCAGTACATCAAGTCCAGCCTTACCAATAACTTCAACATTTGCTTCTGCTACACTCATAAAAAGTCAAAAAAGTAATAATCCATATTCAAGTGACATTTTAACATTGAAAGCTAGTTTTAACATTGTCAAAGTAGCAAACTGACAGGCTCGTACTGGAGTCAATGTTTACCATAATTCATGTTAAAGTCCAGAACTCACTCTGTTGATGAGGAGGTTTTGCGGCTTCAGATCTCTATGAAGAACATTTCTACTGTGACAGAAAGCGAGTCCCTTCAACAGTTGGTACATGAACGACTGCAAAGAAAAGACAGTTTGCTGTATTAAAACCAGAGCCAAAAACACAAATCAGCCTTTTTTTCGTGGGTGTCTGTGTGTGGGTGCTTTTTTTTCATGGTGGGGACCATTTTCCATAAATCTTAACACATTATGGGGACCGTGTGCTCTAATGGGGACCAGTGTCTGGTCAGGCTAAGGTAGTTAGGTTTAGGACCAAAGGGCAGATTAGACTACTGCCACCGCACACATCAAATGTCGCCTGCGTCTGGTCGCGAACCAGTTTTGCTGGTATGCTTCTGCATCCGTCAGTCTGGAATTTCTAGGGACCCACAGCAGTTTCCTGGCAAAGTGCAAGGGGGAGCCTATTCGAGAACTCGCGAGAACTTCGGCGAATGGTCACGAGAACTTTGGCGGCACCGGCGGGAGTGATTATCTTCCAAAACAACAATGCCGTGTCTGCAATATATCACGGTCACTGAGATTGATCTAGAGTTGCTAGTGATTGTTGAGGAACAGGTTCTGTTAATAGAGTTGGCAAAAAGACTGATTAACCTTTCGTCGTAGTTGTCCATTGAATCCAGAAGGACGACCACACAGACAGCCGAAAAGGCATACCAAGGACCAATCACAGCTGCTTTTTGTCTGCACACTTCCGCTTGAGATCTGCGTGGGTTTGCAACTGTCCAATGCGTAGTCAGGATTTGACAGTTGCAGAGGCTATGCGTCAGAAGCATAAATTGGCCTTAAGGAGGAAACAAGTTTGGGTAAGGATTAAGCCCGGCGTATACTACGATTTATTTCAATCGTTGCACGCAGCTGCTGCTCACACTATACGATTAACCACAGAGTTTAGTCATACAGTATAAGCTCACAGCTCACAATTTATGTCCAGCTTGATGCTCTGATGTAATCTACCTGCCCACACTGTACGACTAAAAACCACGTCGGACTCAGCTCTGCAGTGGTCGGGAGACCACAACGGTCCAGAGAAAATCAAACATGTTTGATATTCTCCCGACCTCACGATTCCTGATCGGGAGGTGGTCGTGAGAGGCTGATCGCCGCTCGTAACCCCCTGTACACTACACAATTCACGATCAGGCTGAAAGTCAGCCCGATCGAAAGATTGTCGCACGACTGGAAAAATGCCCTGAAAATCGCACAGTGTACGCCGGGCCTTAGGGTTAGGGTCAAGGTTAGGCTGTAGAAATTGGTTAGAAATTAATGAAAGTCAATTGAAGGTCCCCACAAGGATAGAGAAACATAGACAGTTTGTGTGTGTGTGTGTGTGTGTACCTGTCTAGTGATCAGAGTGAGGACTATTTTCCAATTTCACCATCACAATGAGGACCAATTGTTGTAAGGACATTTTGCCGATACTCACAAGCTATTTTGCTAATGGTTAGGTTTAGGGCTAAGGTGTCAATTGGGTTAGGGTTAGGTGTGCATTGGTAATGGTTGAGGTTAATAGGGTTAGTTTTAGGGTTAAAGAGAGAACAAACATGTATGTGCGTGTGTGTCTGGGGAAACATTTGATGCTGTATTTCTTATGTCTCACCTTCACAGTTTCAGGATCTAGATCCCCGTTACAGCTGTCAAAATATTTCTTCAAATCCTGCATTGGATCAAAGATATTTTGGTCTTAGTCTCTAATAATCAAAGTCTAAAAAACCTTTACATTAGGTTGGATGGGTAACTCACCTGATCACAATATTCAAAAACAAGCGTTAACTTCTTGTCGCTGTGCAACACATCATGTAGTCTAAAAGAAATAAAAAATAAGATTGAACAATTCTCGGTGGTCCATGTTGGTGACATCAGATTCAAAGCTGCTCAGATAAGCATTTACAGATAAGTGGACACAATCAAAATGAATTATTTAAAATTTGCAGCAGGTTTACCTGACAATGTTTTTATGCTTTAGTTCCTTCAGAAGACATATTTCTCTTAAAGCTGAACTTGGAACCCCCTGAAAAACAAACAGAATCCACTCTGATTTAGTATTAGTCTGCTAAAACCTCATCACTAAACTGTGCAAGTGTCAACGTGTCCAAACCTCGTCATCGTCGTCCAGTCTGACCCGTTTTAAAGCCACAATTTCATGGGTTTCTCTGTTTTTAGCTTTGAAAACTGTTCCATATGTACCTACAGGATAAACAAGGCCACATTTAACCACATAACAACTGCATAGCAACGAAAGCTAACAGCCACCATATCGTTAGCTGGATCCAACATCCTTAACATATTTGAACAAAATCATCTCAACTGTAGCTACAATGGTAGATACAGTGCTGTGTGCTATTTTCTGGGCTAGTTAACACAATAAAATATCTGACAGCTTAGCTTAAATTAGCTAGCCGTGCTAGCAAAGCTTAGCTGTGTTACCTCGGCTAACAGCTATAACCTTCTCTGTTTATTATAGACTTACCCTCTCCAATCTTTTCCAACTTTTCGTATTTCTGCATGATTAGTCAGTGAAGCCAGCCTAGAGCTAACTGGTAATCCAAAACCGACAAAATGCCCCCAGAACAGGGCAGAAAGGATGAAACGGCAGCTAGCTTGCTAGCTAGCTGGCTGGCTAGTCTTGCTGCTTGCCTGGAGTCGGATTGTCTGTGGATTGTAGAAGCACATCCAGTCTTGTTGGCCATCTACTGGCTGAAAAAAAAAACAAAAAAAAAAAACTGAGACGTCGCCTATGAATGCGCTTAAAATGTCAGGTCCATTTTTTATCATGACTTTACATTTAAATCCCATATCAAACGTCTTTCTACAATTTCCTTCATTCATCTAAAGAAAATATCGGGGAAAAATGAATTTTCTTGTTCAGGGTGTGATTCTGGGAAACTATTAAATTTATTTATCATTTCAATATTGGACTAGTCATTCTTTAGTATCAGAAAGTCCATAATCTATAAAAGTATTTAGCTGATTCAAAATGCTGAAACCAGAGTTCTGATGAAAATCATACTTTCTCTTTCCTCCATTGGCTTCTCACATATAAAGTCCTAAATAAGCAAGGTTGATCTTATAATAAAGATCTGATTGTTCCTTATGATCCTAACAGAGCATTTTAGACAAACAAATAATCACTAAAACCTTGCATCATATCAGTTTTGTCCATGAGGGAAGAAAACGTTTCATCCAGCTGTGGCAGAGGTTAGGGCACCACTACCCCTACTGCAAGTGTACAGGTCCTTCTCAAAATATTAGAATATTGAGATAAAGTTCATTATTTTCCATAATGTAATTATAAAACTTGAACATTCATATATTTTAGATTCATTGCACACTAACTGAGATATTTCAGGTCTTTTTTTGTCTTAATACGGATGATTTTGGCATACAGCTCATGAAAACCCAAAATTCCCATCTCAGAAGCATATTTAATCTGACCAATAAAAGAAAAGCGTTTTTAATACAAAAAAGGTCAACCATTAAAAATAATTATGTACAGTTATGCACTCAATACTTTGTTGAAATGAGAAATGACTGCTTCAATGCAGCGTGGCATGGAGGCAATCAGCCTGTGACACTGCTGAGGTGTTATGGAGGCCCAGGATGCTTCGATAGCGGCCTTCACCTCATCCACAGTGTTGGGTCTTGTGTCTCTCAACTTTCTCTTCACAATATCCCACAGATTCTCTATGGGGTTCAGGTCAGGAGAGTTTGCAAGCCAATTGAGCACAGTGATACCATGGTCAGCAAACCATTTACCACTGGTTTTGACACTGTGAGCAGGTGCCAGGTCATGCTGAAAAATGAAATCATCATCTCCATAAAGCTTTTCAGCAGATGGAAGCATGAAGTGCTCCAAAATCTCCTGATAGCTGCATTGACCCCATGCTTGATAAAACACAGTGGACCAACACCAGCAGCTGACATGGCACCTCAGACCATCACTGACTGTGGGTAGATGACACTGGACTTCTGGCATTTCCTTCTTCCCAGTCTTCCTCCAGACTCTGGCATCTTGATTTCCAAATGACATGCAAAACTGAGCAACAGTCCAGCTGTTTCTGGTTCAAAAGTGGCTTGACCTGGGGAATGCAGCACATTTAGCCCATTTCCTGCACACGCCTGTTCACGATGTTTCTACTCCAGACTCAGTCCACTGCTTCTGCAGGTCCCCAAAGGTCAGGAATCGGCCCTTCTCCACAATCTTCCTCAGGGTCCTTCACATCTTCTCGTTTTCTGCCACACTTTTTCCTTCCCACTGAGGTGCCTTGATAGAGCACTCTGGGACCAGTCTATTCATTCAGAAATATCTTTGTGTGTCATACCCTCTTGCTTGAGGGTGTCAGTGATGGCCTTCTGGACCACTGCTCCCCAAGGGGACAGATTAAAATGCAGAGAGTACATTTCGTCGCTCTGTACTTGTGACAGCGTAATGACAATAAAAGCTGGAAAAATAAAAATAAATACTACCTCCACATTGTACGTAAAACATGTCCACACAGGCTTTGGTCCCCATAAGGCATGTCGGTCCTTGGAAGGTTAGCAAATATACCAACAATAGGTAACATATACAAGTACTCCCACACGCACCCCACCTTGACTTATTAAAAAGTCAAAATTAGTAGTTTAGAAATATTTAAAGTTGCTGAAATCACATGTGTGACATGTTAAATAGCCATGGTACAGAACCTAAAGTAGTACATTAGGACAATCACATTAGGAGGGACACGATCAAATCAAAAATAGCAGCTGCTAATACTGTAATAACTGAACGTTGCACCTGAATAGGTGGATTAAAGGATTTTTTTTTTTTTTACCAATAAGGAAAAATCCTGCATACAAAGGTAGAATGGTATCAGTTTAAACTACCTTATAGTGTTAAAGAAAACTAATAAAGAAATCTACAGAAATCTGTGCTAAACTGATATTATCCATATCTAAAAATATAAAATAAATAAAAATAGCCATTGTCATCTTATTTTTGTAATTTATCTTCTATGTTTTATTTTCCAAAAGATAATTTTCATTATTAAGCTCAATAGTATTTTTAAAAACATATTTTAATCCAGTTGGTCCTCTCTTGCATATACATACTGTGTAGAAATGTTTGATTTGTCTATTAAGATAAAAACAGCCATTTCATTTTACACCTATTTGATGTAATCCATCAATTAAATACAGTGTAATTTATTGTTTCTTATAGAAAACACGTTTGAATTTTCATTTCTGTCCCTCGGCTCTTTGTCTGCGGATCAGATCAGAATAAAGTCCTCCTTTGCTCAGCAGTTCCAAGTGTGTTCCAGCCTGTGTGAAAAGAACAAGCTATTAGATTCAATGAAATGCAACGGATAGCTGCAAGTAAGATAAAAATTATATATTATACATTTATAAAGATTAAATTAAATAATTCTCTTTTGCTGCTTCTATCTTTAACTTGCAAATAGTTCTACTTGATGAGGCAATACACTTAAGTATAGTGTCAGTACTTCTTCCCATCCTCACCTCCACAATCCGGCCATTGCTCATGACACAGATCAGATCAGCCCCTTGAATGGTACTCAGCCTGTGGGCGATGATGAGCACAGTGCGACCCCTTGTGGCCCTGTCCAGAGCTTCCTGGACCACCCGCTCAGATTCTGCATCAAGAGCACTGGTGGCTTCGTCCAGCACCAGGATGCTGGGGTTCTTGATCAATGCTCGAGCGATGGCGATGCGCTGCTTCTGTCCACCTGATAGTGTCACACCTCGTTCGCCTATAATTAGAAACTTAGAATTTTAGAGCTGACATGCAACAGTGTTGAAAAAGACAAAGCGTAAATGAGAGCACGTACCAACCATGGTGTTATAGCCATCAGGAAAGCTTGAAATAAAGCGGTGAGCATTAGCTTGCTTTGCAGCACTAATGACCTCAGCATCTGTGGCATCTGGCTTCCCGAAGCGGATGTTCTCCATAACAGATGATCCAAACAGAACCGGCTCCTTCAAACAAAACGAAAAACAAAAGAAGCCAACATTTAAATCTAAACTCAAGAAAAAATAATCAATGAGGGTAAGAAGTCATGTTTATGTTATTTAATCTGGACACAATCATAATGAAGAGTCTCTACCTGATTGATGAATCCAATAACTTGGCCCCTTAGCCAGGCCAAATCTAGCGTACGGATATCGAGTCCGTCCAGCATGACCACACCGCTGGTTGGGTCGTAGAAACGCTCCAGTAAGGAGGCGACTGTGGACTTCCCTACAAGGTTCAACTTTTATGAGCTCACCTTGATGTCATTTAGATGTTAACAAAATTAAACGTATTGCCATGGTGTCAGAGTACCTCCACCAGATTCACCAACAATGGCCACAGTTTTACAAGGTGGCAGACTTAAACTGAACTTCTTCAGGACTTCATGGCCGGGTCTTGTTGGATAACTTTTGATAAAAACAAAACAACAAAAAAATGTATTTCCTAACATCTGACAACTTTTAGTTTTAACATATAAACGTAACTGCAGATTGAAGATGTTGAAACCTGAATGAAACGTTCATAAAGTCCACTCTTCCTGTCAGAGAGTGGTAGGGGATGCGTCCTCCCCCTGAGAGAGGAATAGTTGGCTGCAACGACAGGTATTCAAAAACCCGAGCCCCAGAGCTTATCCCTCTAACCACCTGTAGGGAAACAAGACAAGAATTTAGACAATATATCGTTTACAGTGCAGTAAGTGCTTTGCAAAGGTACTTTTCCAGACAAGTACAATGCACTGCATAATGGTGACATAGATGATTTTCAAAGTCTGAAAATTCATTCATTTTGAGGCCCTTGAATAAAATTAAGTCCAACAATTATTATGAAAAGCTATTAAAAAAATTAAATAAAGAAACACAGCAAAGCCCCACCTAACGGTTCTGTACAGCATCTCAAACCAAAACAG
>NW_015151427.1:171824-173207 GCF_000732505.1 Cyprinodon variegatus
TCAGAGAGAGACCAGAGAAGTTTATCAAAGTTTTTCTTTCTTTTTTCCATAAAGAGGTAAGAGAGATATGCTGCTCTTACCTGCTCCGTCTGTCCCTCATTATTTTGTTTTTTGTGAGGCTCCAAGAGGATCAATACTTGATCAGTTTTCTGTGCTCCTGAGCTGCTATCATGGGTAAAGTATTGTTTCTAAATGTTTCATTGATTGTTTTTGTACCAGTCTGTCCCACTTGCTATATGAGACTGTGTGCGACTCCAAAACTGACTCGTTCCCTGTGCAATTAACAGATTTTTTTTTTTTTCTATTTTCCCCCAAAGCAGATGTGTTTTAGTTTGCAAACACGTCTCTTTTCCTGTCAGACCCATGAAATTGCAGCTGAATCTGACATACACCTGGGGTCTATCTCAGTTGGTCCTACACAAGCCCCCATGTGTAAAATTGGGTCGGGTGTGACCAACCCATTGACTGTAAATGAGCGCTAAACACCACAACCTCTGTCAAACCGACGAAAAATGTGATTCGGTGTGTTCAGGCCTTTATTCCTTAAGACTGAGCTTGAGTCTTTTCACAAGAATATCTGTCTACAGAAATGGGAAAAAACCTGGTAATAAATTTGCAGCTGTGTCTGCAGTGAAAAACGGTTCTAAAATCGATTGACTTGGGCGAGTGGAGCATAAAAATGTTCACCACACAATCCAGTGTTTTCATTTGGCAAAATGTTTTAGCAAGCAGCAGTTTAAACATCCAACTTTTACTTACCTGTCCAAAAAGGATGGAAATGCTTGCCAAGGACCTGAGCACAAACATATGTGCATAATGAATTACTGTATATTCTTGATTCTTTCACTTATTTGCTTATTGTGAAGCACATCCCAACATACCTCTGAACAGTCTGAGATGCAACCAAGAAAGACATGAGGTCCCCTGGAGACATCTCATTGCTTGAAATTAAAGTCCCTCCAGCAAAAATTGTTCCAAGAACAATGCCTGTTTGAAGAACATTAAAACATCCGAGTTACTGGTCTAAGATTCATTGTGTCCAACAATGTAAACACTTACAGTTCAGCGCCACGTTGGACAAGCCTTGGAAAACTGCTATTCCTCCTCCAAGATTTTCATTCATTTCACAGGATTTATCAACCTCATTGGAATATAATCTGAGAAAAAAACAACTTGTAAAACACTACAACATACAACAAACATTCAAATATTAACAAATGATTTTACAAGGAAATGTAACTCACTGCAGCTCTCGTTCCTCCATAGCAAAAGCTTTCACTGTCCGTACATTACCCAGAGCTTCATCTGCCACCCCTGTTGCTTTTGCTACCTTAATTTGAAGAAAGGAAACAGCCAGTCAGACAACGAGTTAATTATTTTTTA
>NW_015151427.1:177249-178873 GCF_000732505.1 Cyprinodon variegatus
GAGTCCTTCATTTTTAAAACCACCTCTCCATGCTACATCAGCTACAAGTTCTTTGGGTAAGAGAATTCGTGTTTGCTCTTCTTCTTTGCAAAATAAATGAAGCTCAGTGAAACTGAAAGGGTTCAGTTTGTGTAGAAGACATAGTGCTGCAGATTCTCAAATAGATGTCTTCAAACAGATATGCTGTTTGAAGAGAGGAATAAGCTTTGAAGTAAAATACTGTTGGTTTTTTTGCTCAAGGGTTGTCGTCCTACTGGAAGGTGAGCTTTTCACTTCTTTTTCAGCTTCTTACAGGTTTTCCTACAGGTTTCAGGATCTCCCTGTATTTAGCTCCATTGATTTTCCCTTTAACTGAACGTTTTTCTGTCCCGGTTGAAGAAACATTTTATACAGCAGGATTCTACCAGCATCATGTTTTATTCTGGGGTCTGTTTGTTCATAGGAAGGTGAAGTGTTTACCAGATATCATCTAACCAGATCACCTTTTTCCACACATTTGACCCAGTTCCTATGGTCCCTGGCCAGTACTAATTGGTTCTTCCTTTAAGTCTGGAGCTGAAAACAAATGCACCTTTTAGAATTTTATCTGTGAAAATCTTATACCCTTGTCTTTATGTTTTACTACATTTTGTTGGTCTTTTAAGTCAAATCTCAAGAAAATACACTGAGGTTTGTGGTTTTAACATGACAAAATGTAAAATAAAAATCAAAAAGTATACATTTTTTGTATTTCTGAAAAATGATTCCATTAAATTATACTGAATCGAATACTACATATTACCTGTTCTTGAGCCAGACGAGATAGTTTTCGCAGGAATGAACCAATGAGTGCTCCTGCTCCCACAAGGCAAGGAAGGACGACCACTGTCAAGCCTGTGAGCTTTGGGGAGATGACATAGAGAGATACAAAACACCCGACTGTCTGCGTGATGCTCCGCAGACCCTGAAAATACAAAAGGGGACCAGATGGTTGCAATTTTCTTTTTTTTTTTACGTTTGACTAAAATGCTGAGACATATTTGTGGTGCTACCTGAGAAATAACCAATTTAAAGGAGGACTTGAACTCCTGAATGTCAGCAGTCAAACGATTTACAAGCTGCCCGGTTTTATTGGCGTCAAAGAAAGCAACATCTTGCCTGTGAAAAAAAAAAAACGGTTGTAGAATTTCGGTTTAGAAGTGAATTCGGTAGATGTATGTTAATAAACTCATAAGAGTCCACATTATGGAGTATTTACCTTAAAAGGGAAGCAAAAAGGCTTTTCCTCATGTCTGCAGCCACTCTTTCTCCTACCCTTGACAATAGGATAATGTAGCCAGTAGTTAGCAGGCCCTGCACAAAAGAGTTGGGTGAAGACAATAGCATCAGACCACTGGACGTCTCCATGACTGCGTGATTTTTGTAAGCATTTTTTAGTCAAAATGTTGAAATTCTGCTGGGATACTTTGGAGCCCACACACATTCTAATGCAAAGGTGTTTAAATCCAAACTTTTTTTTACACCTTATAATGTGTGCATTACACTGTTCGTTTAGACAACACTATCTTTGTGTTGAAAAATGTAGTGTCAGCATCATACTGTGGGGATATATATATATATATATATATATATATATATATATATA
>NW_015151427.1:178883-183179 GCF_000732505.1 Cyprinodon variegatus
ATATATATATATTATGAACAGGTACTAGGAAATAATTCAAGTTGTGCAAACTTTAGTGTAGGAAAAATATTTCTGTACTAAGAATTCAAATTCTTGTTGTGTGTAATATATTTAATGACACTTGTTGTTTCAAGCAGGGTCAAGTTTTCATAAGGTAGAGGCTGGTAAAATCATTGAGAAAAACTTAAATTGTTTCAAAACGAAAAGCTGAAAACTGGCATCAGCTGCTGAAAAAACAAACAAACAAAACAAAAAAAAGTTAAACTTATTTTTTCCAGTAACTGGAGTGGATTACAAATGCATACAACACAGATTTCTACTCACAGAATCCTAATAAAACAAAATATAGATTTTATTAGGCAACGATTTTATAAATCCTTTAGCAAGGTACTGTAATAATATGCATATGTAAAATGTATCCTACAGATGATATTACAGCTATTACCTATATTCCAAAATAGCTCTGACTTTAAATCTACAACTTTGTCAGGTCAAGGAAAGTTTATTTATATAGCACATGTCAACAGCAAGAAAATTTAAACTGCTGTAAATGAGAAAAATAAAAGTAAAATTACATTACAGAGGCAAAAAGGTAATCAAACAAATAATGAACATGAATAATCAAATAGAATAAAAATGAATAATTAAAATAAAATGATCCTAAAATAAAAAAAATGCTAAAAATGATTGACAAGAAAGTAAACGTAAAGGTGGCGCAACAACCTAAACTAATAATGTTTAAAAAGTGCAGTCGAAGGCCACTCTAAACAGGTAAGCTTTTAATCTCGATTTAGGTTTCATGACTTTAACATTTTTCTGGGAGTTTTTGCCAGATTATTGGAGCAGAAATAAACGCTGTTTCTCTATGTTTGGTTGTGGATGAGCAGATTTGTAGCAGAATACCTGAGAGGCCTGGGTGGTCGATACTCCGACTGCAAGTCTGTAATATATTTTGGTGCTAAAAAATTCTGTTATTCATAGACTAACAGAAGAATTTGAAAGTCTATTCTCTAAAATAAAAGGTGTCAGTTTAAAGACTTTAAAACTGGGATTATGTGCTCCACGTCCTTAGTTTTAGTAAGACAATAGCATTCTGGATCAACTGCAACCGTCTGATCAACTTATTAAGCAGACCTGTGAAAATGCTGTCATGCATATCTACATTTTTATGTGTACTTACCTGGATACCATACAATCCAAGTAGTTTCATGGCTGGACCTTTAATCTCATTGACGTAGCTACCTGTGTTTTCTCTGAGGTAGCGTGCCACAACATTTACCAAGTCCCCAAGCATTAATGGGATTTGAATGTTCAGGATAGCGGCACCAAAAGCAAGCTGAAAAGAAATTATATGGAGATTTACTGCAGGAAATGTCCAAGTTTGCATGTTTGTTACCAGTTTAAATTGAACCCCTTGAAGCTTACCACAACAGCACAGACAAGAGCAAAAAGCTGAGGTCTGACAAATTTCCAAAGGATGTGCCATTTGAACTCAGGCACTGGGTCTTTGGTGATAACTTCCCCTGGAGTGTTGTTATTGTAATCTGCCTCACAGCGAGCTACACTGCAGAACAGGCGGGCTGAGACGCTAAAGACTGCAGGTCCTAGGATGAATTTCAAACCTGCCGATTTGGATGTCCGAGAGGGGGAGTGGCGGATGGCTCTCTGAGTCAGGCTCCAAATTCGTTGCAAAGCATTGCCAGGCGGCGGGTTGGAGCTGTGGGCATGGGAATTACGAGGTATATACCACCTGAACAAAAGACATTTTTAACAGAGTTAGACAGTAAATTTACCAGCACAAATGGAAGACATAAAGGCTTTGTTGGTAGATTTTCTGTTCTACATATTTATGACTGATCATAATCGGAGGAAATAACATTGAATATTCTGCCAATTTAACATGAGTTTTATCGTGTTTCAGTTATATATATTAAAGGAGTCAAATAGAATTTATGTTCCCAAAAGTTAAAATATTTATGTTAGTTCATCTTTGGAAATCTTGGGTCTATGAAAAACATAAATGGTGGAATTATCAATAAGCTCATTTTAAAATGGCCTGGTCCTGGACACCATAAGACTTTTCTGAAGAATCTCTATCAAATTTACATTTAAATGTGGGGTACATGTTCAAAGAACTTGAAAGAAAAGAGATGAAAAATAACTTAAATGAATCTGATTTTTTTGTATATAATTTAAATATATTTTTTTTACCAAAGCAATAAATATTGAGGGGTAATTTGCAAGAGAAAAATACAAAAAACATGTAAAACACATGGCTGATATATTAATTAGCATATAAACATAGATATTTCATGAATGCACTGTAATAGACATACATAGATGAATGATGTTTAAAATACCACAGCTTTAGCTTTAGGATGTCATATCTGATATGCAGAGGCGGTAATAACGCCTTCTATTTACATGAGTAACTTTTAGAATATAATTTACCTTTAAAAGATTTACTTTTACTTAAGTTCTATTCTTGTGGGAGTATCTTTACTCTTTCTTGAGTAAAATATGATATAATAATGGTTACTATATTCACTTGAGCTATTCGAAATCGGGCATAAAATTCATTGAACAGTAGATATTTTATCTTGAAGTTTTGTGTCCTTGACATTGATTTTATATTTAGAAAATGTGCAAGTTTTGTCTAAATTTGTTATTTTTAAAGACCTTATAAAAGAACAGGATTTTGCACATAACTGGCTGACTGATAATATAATTTGAAACCCTTAATTAGATTTTATGAGCCAACAATTACCCAGAGGCGTAGCCAGAACATTTTTATATGGGTGGCCAGGCAATAACCAATGTACGTTGAAGGGTGGCCGAAAGTGGAAAGGCGCAAGAACCTCAGGGTTAAGCTATACTGTTCCAACAGGAAAATTAATGAGCAAAACATCCATGTTTTCTAAATGAAGACTAACTATCCTTTCCTTCAGCCTTTGCTAAAAAATAGATGCATATATAGTGGATACAATTCTTTCAGGTTTAAGTTCTTGGGCAAACATCCATTGTCATTACTTATTTTTATCAATAATCATTCTGCAAAAAAAAAAAAAAGATATTTACAAGTAAAAATATCTACATAAATTAAAAGTTATTTATCTATGATTTCACTGAAGACTGCTAGATGACTTGCAGAGATAAATAATGTTCTCTTTACCCCATAAAACACGAAATCTAGTTCTGAATTATGTACTTATCTTTAGTATCAGCATATTTATATGCATAATTAACTACAGTGTCTTTGTTGTCAAGCAAATGTTAATATATGAAAAATTAAAATAGTTTGAATATTCCACTTGAGAGTACAACTGTTGCTACTGTCTGTATTAGAGGGAAGAAGTGTTAGTGGTGGCCACAGACTGGCTAAGGGTGGCCATGGCCACCCCTGACCCCCCATCTAGCTCCGCCCCTGCTAATTAACCAGTACTAAACTACACATTTCACCAAGTACTTATTAACCACTTAGTAACTTATTGGATGACTACTTTTAACTTTTACGTGAGTAAAACAAAAGTAGCGTTACTTTTACTTTGTTACATGTTAGGATACTCTGCTCAGCCCTGCAGATAAGTCCCAAATGTCATGGACTGATACTTTGGCCCCTTGGCTTATGAAGGACAAATCATATCAAATATGCCGAGATAGCTGGGTAATAATTAATGACTAATTTTTATGGACTCAGAATAGAAGGTTTCACATAAATCAACCTGATTTGACCAGTGTTAACACTTCAAGTGTAATCAACAAATGCTAACCTAAACCAAATCTGACATTAGCTAATCTAGCAACCGGGCATTTCAACCCACCGTGAGAGCTTCCACTTGTCTCCTGTCTTCCTACAGAGTGAGTAAAAAGACAGTGGACGTGAATGAGAAGTGACGCACAGTCTGGAGCAAAGCAGCTGAGACATGTTTTCTACGCCTTTCGCCAATAAATAGCTGAAAAAATGTTAACAAAGGGGAAAAGCTCAAAATTAATCCCACGGCTCCCTGCAGGCTGCCATACTGACGCAGAGAAGTCGCGCGTGTCCGGGTGGTACGTGAACGTCAGCGCCATGTAGTGAGTGGCATTGCAAAGAACTGACATCAAAGCTATGGAGGACCAACTGTGTCATATCTAAAAATAAATACAGAAATAAAAAGAAAATTCTCAAGAAATAAATAAGCATACAATTGTTTGCCCCAATATACAAGAAACAAATACATGTAGGTAGAAATTAAATTATACAGTGAGACATAAATGTATATATATATATATATATATATATATATATATATATAT
>NW_015151427.1:183652-207026 GCF_000732505.1 Cyprinodon variegatus
CTTGAACTTCATGCATCTTGCCTCTTTACCACAGGATTACACATAGCTCTCCTTTATCAGTCTGGCTCCAAGATGTGCCCATATCCTGTGTATTCATAAAGACACAAAGGCTGTCCTGATTAGATGTTCCTCCATACACACAGTGACATCCACCATGTGAAGGAAGGCCTTCTATTCTGTCTAATCTGGCTAACAAAGTAACAGTTCACATGATATATAAAGAATAAACCTAACAAGTCCCACTGCACTGCAGATATATTAGAATCTGTCCTTATATTGTAGCCAAATCCATATACACAGTAACAGATACAAACCTTTAGATAAATTAAACATAACAGCCACATATCTGATTCAATAACCATTAAAACAACTATTTTCATTAATTTCAGACAGAACTATTCACATACTTGTATTATATTAAGCTGAACTTCCAATATTCACCACTGTTCGGGCTAAGTACCATTTTCTCTGATCATGGAGCAGCCAGCTTGCTTGGTCTTGCAATGAATCATTGGAAAACCAAGGATAGCGATGATACATCAGACCCAACCTTCAAATCAGGCAAAAAGAAGGATACATTTGTAGGCAGCATAACGAGGAGTCTTGGAATCCGACCAGACCTCGGCGCCGCACTATGACATAATCGTATTTCGAACCTGGCCTTCGGAGGATGCAGCCCATAATGTTGAACAGAGCACAAATGCATTTTTGCCTCATATGCAAATGAGGAAGGGCTGCATCTTAGAGAGTAAACTTCTGATATTATTTATGAGATATATTAATTTATGTCTCACTGTATAATTTAATTTCTACCTACATTTATTTATTTATTGTATTTTGGTGGGCAATTAATTATATGCTTATTTATTTACTGAGCATTTATTTATTTCTGTATTTATTTTTAAATATGGCAGAGCTGGTCCTCCATACAATGCGACGCATACTCTTCGTGTTTATTTCTGGATCTAAAATACTGTACTAAAATAACCATTTAAAATACATTAAAAATGTATAGCCAATAAGGTCGACACTTTCTTACCAATAAATAAAAAAGCGTTTCAAATTGTATGAAAAGTAGCACTGACAGACGGAAATGACGTATTGCCAAACGGAAATGACGCTTATGGTGTTTTGTTGACATTTGTTTGTGAAAGGCAAAAAAAACAGTAAGCACGCGTACGGGATCGCTAATATTTCCTGGGAACCAAGTAACAGATAAGTTGAAGTACTAGCAATAGTTACAAAAACTAGCTGGATGGATTAAAAGAAATCGTTTAAAGACTTCTCCTTTGACCGAGTCTGAGAGCAGATCAGGATCAGCATCGCCACAGAGCAGGTCGGGAACAAAACAAACCGTGTCACCCTGACTACTCAGGGGCTGATCGTCTACAAGCTAAACCCGGTGGCTCCCATACTCTCGGTTTCATCTGTTAGCTTTTCTAAACGCTGCTAACCTTCAATACTAAAACAACAAAGCCAAATCACGTTAAATCATTACGTCACAACGTCAAATCATTGTAATTTTGGGTTATACAAGCAGTATCGGTCAGACTAGCTAGTTAGCTATCTAATGTTAGCCTTTCTTACCCTTATTTGAGCTGCTTGGGATGCTTATTAGCTACATAATGTAGCCGTGATTTGCGCTCCCAGTTCGTTTGGTGTAGTGTTTACTAAAAACAGTTGGGTGACTGAAGAATGAAGCACAATGGCTAACTTTGAAGCCTATCAGGAGTATCAGAGGATTGAGGATTATGAGGAAGACTCTCCACCAGGGGAAGAGGACTTACTGGTGCATGTGCCTGAAAGTTTGAAAGGTAAACACAATGGTATTGATACAGGTTGGGCATACATTTGCCCTACTTTAGTGATCTAAAAAGGACTGGATGCAGCTGTTTTAACACTTGGATGATGCGTGTTTCCATTTTTGTTCCAGATTCATGGCACCATATCAAGAACTTGGATAACTTCTTTACAAGAATATCCTTTGAAATCACGTCTTGCTAAATCAGTAGTTGCTGTGGAAGTGTTGTGTAATGTTTACTGCAGGCAGATTGCAAAACAAGTGGCTTCATGGAATAGATATGAACAGGTAACCTGCTCTAGCCCACAGAAGAGCTCATAACAAACCATCCAACAAACCACATGGTCTCAAATTTATCTGAGTCACCTCTTAAAGTATTACTTTCAGAGTCATTTTTCTGGATATTCTTTTTTTACTTCTACTTGGGTAATATATCCTTATTAGGGCTGGGTATTTTTGCCAAAGTCCTGAATCGATTCGATTTTGATTCATACAGTTCTAAATCGATTAATTTCAATTCGATCTGTTTTTACAATAATGAAAGTGGTTCAACTGTGTTTCAAAATACTCATGTATTTTATTTTTTCCTGTTATATTAAACACAAAGTGCAAACTTGTAAATCAGACAGTTTAAACTTGAGATGTGGACAAAACTGTCTCAAAAGTTCAAACTTGTTTGTGAAAAGTGAAAAAGCCTCACTCGAGCAAGCAGAGGTGACACAGCGGGGACACAGCAGACATGGATGAGCTGCATTATCTTCACTGCACAAACCATATTTGCAGTGTTGTCTGTAACAATTACAGGGTGTTTGCTGGTCAGCCTTCATTTGTTAATGTCTTTAATTAACCTATTGGCTATATTTGCAGCTGTCTGGCTTGAAGTATTTTGAGTGCATCTTTCCTGCTCATTTGAATGTCAATGTCACGCACATCACTATAAAACTAATCGATCTCATTCCCTAGACATTGATTTTGCAAAAATGTAAAGGAAACGATTCCAAATCGATTAAATCGATTTTTTTGCCCAGCCCCAATCCTTACAGGATATTATTATTCTTACTTGAATTAAGCTCTTTGCAAATCAATAATTAGACATAAAAGAAATACTGATCAAAATTTTAAAAAGACCTCCTGCATACTGTCCAACTTGCAATAGAATAAATTTAGTTGCAATGTTTGATCAGGCAAAATCATGTGCGGGAATCCTTTTTAAATTAAATCTTTCTTGCATAAAATGTTTGGCTACTTTATACACTGTGAGTAACTTCACTGAATAGCAAAAATGCTTACTTAAGAAAAAACATCCTCCAGACACAGTTATTGCTTATACTAAAATATGTTTTTTTATTTTGGTATAAAAGCTTATTTTATGTCTTATAAACATACCATGAAGTTTGGAGGTTAAGCTAATATTCAGTAAGGAGTAAATAGTGTCACTAGTGACTAAAGGTATGTCACGATTTATACAGAAATGAATTTGATTAGAAAAAAATTTATTGCTATAATTTATTATTCTCAATTATATTATTTTTAGTTATGTTATCATAATAAAATTTGACAGGAAGTATTTCGATTGACAGTAATATTGTTTGAATCCAAAGCACTTCCACATTACAGTGGTTGTGTTTAGCTTTGAAACCAGTTCCATCTGTTTTTCTAAATCTTAACTAGCTTTTCTCTGGCTTGCTACCCCTCAGTCAAACCAGTGCAATTGATTTATGTGACTAACCTATGTGAGGGACCACTTATGGGTGGATATTGTTTTTTTCTTTGTTGTTTTTCTTTTCCCTTTTCAGAATGTACACAATCTGACCCCTATATTAGTATCTATTCATCTCTTCACATTAGCTGTCTTTAAACAATCCCCTACAGGGATTTCAAGATTGAATCAGCAATGTCCCCCAAATACCACTACTAGCAATATGCAAATTAGATATTGAAATACTCTGATGTGTTTCTCCTATTAATTATATGTGTATATAGGAAGAAATAATTTGTTTTCTATAAATGCATCAACTAAATGTCTGCACTTTGCTCTTTCTGGAGCTGAATACAGATCAGATAGATTATTCCTATCTTATTATTCCTTCACTTTCCAATGTGATACCGTTTTTGTTTAGTTTTTTTTTTTGTATTAAAGGCATGATGAAAAGAAAAGGACAGCAAGCTGATCAGTCTGATTTTAAACAGGCACTGCTAGAAAGAAGCTAGATTGAATTGTACATTTCTATTGTATGTATTTATACGATATCATGTCTCTGTTTTGATCAGTCAGCTTGATTATATGTTTGTTGTAGAGTACCGTTTCAGATTTTCCTTAACCAGTCCGTTCACATCTACCACTTCCATCAAAAGAATGGCTTTGCCTGTATGATGTTGTCAGAATGTTTTGAACTCATGTAAGTATGGAGTTGTAAATATACATGTAAGATGCAGCTTGGGGCACAGTGACATACTTTTATCAAAAAGAACACCCTTGTATTCAGTTAAAAAAGCAGTGCTTTGTGACCCTGGTGTTCTGTTATTTTATGACGAGAAGTGACTGTCACATGCTTTTATGGGAACAAGTTCGGTCTTCTACTCATTTATGAAAGGATGCATGATTGCGAAAGAAAACAGTTCTTTCTATAGGTGCTCTAAAATTCTGTCCTTATTTAATATTTAAGCTTTTATCTGGAGACAACACTTTCTCTGTGGTAGAAAGTCTTAAAATATCTATATTTTAATGCAGTAGCATCATTTCTCTAAAGAGAGATTAAGCAAAATCCAGCCTTTAATATACCGTAATAATCTGAAATCTCAGTTTAGAATTGTCTAAAAAAATAAATATAACCAAAATGTTTATTTATATATTTGTCTGCAAACTTTAAATTACTAATCTCTTTTCACTAAGGCTAGGTACAATGTGACCCATGGGCCATATTTTCTTAGCTACCATCAAAAATTGGTAAGACAAGGGAGCATGTCATTCAGGTAGAATAGTTTTGTGTGAGGAATATTCAATCGAACCATATTTACTGTCAAGAAAAAAACAAACCGTTTTAAATTGATAAGATAGTAGCAAAAAGGGCCGGACAAGGACTTAACAGTCATGGTAAAGAAGGGAAATCAATCTCCTAAGATCACCTTTAGGGATTCTCCTAATCTGAATATGCTATCCCTATAATTACATTATGGTATTAATGTAATGTCTTTATCAAACCTGCATGTTAGCCTAGCATGCTGCAGGTACTCATTGGATGCTTGGAGTCTATTTGCAAACTGATATCCAGGAGAGGGGAGTGCTGGACTAGTGGTTAGGGCATAGAGCTTTGAATCCTGAGGTTGTGAGTTTGACCCCAGACCCACAGACTGTGACTCTGGCTCCCTGAGCAAGACCCTTAACCCCATACTGCTCCCCGTGCCGCAAAATGGCAGTCCACTGCTCCCCAAGGGGATCATTGCTCTGTACTTGTGATAGTGTAATGCAATAAAAAAAAAAGCAAGCTGGAAAAGAATTAATTAACATAATCATTAATAACTTCTTGTGGCTTTATAATAGTTTGAAATTAGATGCAGCGTAATGAATTAGTATGAAAGCCAATAGCACTCTTTTTTTTATCCTTGCAGTCAGTTTCTCTTCGTTGTCACATTCACTACATTCCTGGTCAACTGTGTGGAGTATGACATCCTTTTTGCCAATCGAGCAGTGAACCACACCGGGCAAGGCCAGAACCCTTTTGAGAGAAACAAAGTGACTCTTCCAGATGCCATCTTACCGAGCCAGCAGTGCACACAGAGGTACAGATTTTGTTGCAGAAATGAAAAGTACTTTAATCTGTTTCATTCACATTAAGTCATATCATCAGAGGCTGTCATGCCATTTCAGCCAGTCTGATGAGATGCTTTGTTCTCGTGCCGAGTGCAGAATTAGAGGCAGGCCTTTGGAGAGTTTCCTTTTGTCAGACTCTTCACAGCTGCTCTGCCTAATATAGTTGCGATTAAACAATGGGAGTTTTATGGGGCTGAAATAGTTGTGGCTGTAGATTGCAAGATACGGTCAGTATCTTTGGACAGGAATATTGAACAGAAGCCTATTTAGCTCCACTTTATAGGGATTAGTTGAATAAGGAAAGCTTAACAATGAGTTATTTAATGTAATGCTGCCAAAGTCAAGAACTGAGACTTTATTGTAATGAAATAATATCAGTATTGATATTTATACACAGTGTTGTTGTTTTAAAGTAGAATTTAAAGACGTTAAATTTAAAATGGATTTATCCCAGTTTAACTGAAATTCACCAAGTCATTGTTTATTTGGACTAATGCAATTTCTTCATAGATTGGATTATTTTACGCTTTTGTGTTGTTGTTTTTTTAAGCTTGACAGCGTTTAAGATGGAAATTTGTCATGAAAGATGTTAGTGGGATCTGCCCAGACATGCTTCAGAGAAGCAGCCAGTGTAACTGATAGCTTTGCTGTGTGGTACGACCGAGTGACTAAGATACTGACGAGCTGACTACCACATGACACATTGCTACCTGGCTTTGAAAGAGACCCCCCATCGTCCCCACCCCACCCCACCAAACCTGTGCTGTCACATTTCCTTTCTGTGTAGCCTCAGCCTATCCTGCTCCTGTGGGTCACTTGTCATCTGTTCGAGCTTCAGTCTAACTTCGGCTCAAAAGTTGTTTATGTCAAAGTCAGTGACGTCGAACCACACAGCGCTCCACTTTAAGAACAGCTTGTCCCTCAGTTAAGAGTCTCTCTCTGTCCTCTTCATAACGCCTATCTAGTTTCACATTTGAAGAGCGTTGAACACATGTGCACCGAGGATCGTTATTGCAGTTCATTCCTCCTTTAAAGGGACCTTGACTGAGACCATGTTGTAAAATGTTTCACAATAGCATGAATATGATCTGTTTATTGAAAGTATGCAGAAAGTATTCAGATTCAGACGGCTATAATTACCAAAAAAAAGCGCTCTTTAAAGTGAATCTCTACAGTTCATGTCTTGTGGATAATATATCTACCTCCATCCAGCTGTTTTAAGAATAAGCTGTTTGGCACTTCCTGACTGTAATTTTAAACTGCTTTATCTCATTAAAAGGGATCTTGAAATATGTTTTTGTTTGTAAAAAAAAAATTACTTTCTTTGGGTTTTTTTTTTAAAGCTACAGTGTGTAATAATTACAGGGATATACAGTCAAAAATGTAATATATTATACATAACTATGTTATTTATCATCATCTACGAGCTCAGCCTCTTAACCTTAATATTTGCGTTGCCTTAGAATTCGTTATTTATAATTACATAGGAGCGGGTCTCGCAGCCATGGAGGCAGACATGTTTGCGCTACAGCAGCGCAGAGCCAACAAACTAGCGATTGCGAGATCGCCCATTACGCTCGAAAGTAACTACGGCAAGTTGAGAGAGATGAACTGAGACGGTACTGAACAATAGATGGCAGTATTAAAATTATCTATGTAAACAAACCTCATCACTTGAGAAGGTAGGTGATGCGGACATCGTGGAAGACATTTTGTCCCGTAACGCTTGCCGTACTGTTGGGGGGGAGAAGCGGTGGGGGGGAGATGTTCATGTTGCTGCAGTCTGCAGTCTGGACGTTAGATGTCGCTGAAAATTACAAACTGTAGCTTTAAAGAAGTGATTTCTTATCTACTATATATGTCTTTTTTTGTGAAGGAAAACTGTGGCTAACCAGCAGTGCACAGCAACAGGTGGGGGAGGGCTGATGCTTTCCTACTTTAGGCTCCAACCCAAAAAACTCTGGTTGTTTCATAATTTTATCTAGAAGACCTTTTGTTATATTTATTAATATATATATATATATATATATATATATATATATATATAAATAGGCCTATTCAAAATCAATATCATGATTTCTATTTTTCTTTTTTTTATGTATTATTTTGTTAATTTCAATTTCTTTTAATGGAAGTTGATGCTTTTTTCTGTCTTTAATTTAAGGGTATGTAAACTTTTAGGCACAACTGTATTAGAAAGGTCTTGGAGTCTGAAAGTGCTTTTTTCTTTTCTTTTAGGATACAAGAGAACAGTTGGATCATTTTTCTTCTTATCATGGCCGCCACCTTCTGGATCTATCGTCTTGTTAAAGTCTTTTGCAACGTTATGAGCTACTGGGAGATCAGACAGTTCTACATCAAAGCACTGAAGATTAAGATGGTAGGAATACCACTTAATGAACCCTCCTAAGATCTGCTGCAGTAAATAAACTTTGTATTATTCTTCTCATCGGTTTCTTTATTTTGTTTTCTTCCTTTTTCCTGTCAGGATGAACTATGCAACTTTACATGGCAGGAAGTCCAGGATCGGCTCATCAATTTGCAGAGGGAACAGCAGATGTGCATTCACAAGAAAGAGCTGACAGAGCTTGACATCTATCACCGCATCCTGCGTTTTAAGAACTACATGGTGGCAATGATAAACAAATCGTTGCTGCCAGTGCATCTGCAGCTCCCCCTGCTGGGCAATGTGGTCTTCTTAACCCAAGGCCTCAAGTACAATTTTGAGCTTATCCTGTTTTGGGGCCCTGGGTCTCTGTTTCAGAACAAATGGAACCTGCACCCCAAGTACAAACGCAGTGGAAATCGCCTTGAACTAGCCCAGAACCTCAGCAGAGTGATCCTTTTGATAGGAGTAGCCAATCTGCTGCTGTGTCCTTTCATCTTGGTGTGGCAGGTGCTGTATGCATTCTTCAGTTACACTGAAGTGATCCGCAGGGAACCTGGAAGCCTGGGCGCACGTCGGTGGTCCCTGTATGGCCGTTTATACCTGCGGCACTTCAATGAGCTGAACCATGAGTTGCATGGACGATTGGGTCGTGGCTACAAGCCCACTTCCAAATACATGAACTCCTTCACATCACCGCTGCTGACTGTGCTCGCTAAGAACGTTGCTTTTTTCTCAGGGTCGGTGCTGGCTGTTCTCATTGCACTGACCGTCTATGATGAGGACGTTCTCACAGTGCAGCACATCCTGACCGCTATCACTGTGCTTGGTGTGGTTATCACCATAACCAGGTAAGTTATTGGCATTTCTTTTTGTTTGTGGATGCAACACTTGCAGAATGATTATCAGCCAGAACACTTGCTATGCTATATCTTGTATATCATCCTAACATACATACACACAGTACTAGGTGCCTTGAATTGACCTAACAATTATTTTTGTCTCTTATGTAACTTTGATAGTCTGATAATCTACTTAGTTTAAATGTAAAGATTATTATGTTTTTTTCCAACTCCCATTTTCTCAATATACCTATAATGACTATTAGCAAGTATTCATACAACATTAGTTAATATTTTACTATTTTATAAACACAAAGTTTGATTTGCTTTATTCAAACTTCGTGAAAAAAACTGAAAAAAATAATAAGGTGAAATGGAAAGACTGAAATGTTTAATTTAGAACAATTTATGTCCATACCCCTCCATAACATCCAATGCAACCAATGGCCTTTAGAAGTCACATTTTTAGTAAATAGAGTCTGTGAATAGGTAATAATCCAGATGCTCTGTAAAGACGTCAGATGGTGGTTAGAGAACTTTTTTGAGAACAAAATGCATTAATAATTACAAGGAAAACACCAGACAGGTTAGAGATAGAGTTTTAAAGCTGTGCTCAGTGGCCAAAAGTTAACCTCACCTTCTGAACACCACATTCCCAATGTAGAAGATGGTGCTGGTAGTAGCATGGTGTGGGAAAGCTTTTCTGGCTGTGAAATATTTCAGACTCCAACATATGTCCAACAGAAACAACAGTCCTAAACATACAGCCAGGGCAGCAATTGATGGATTCAGATCAATACATATTAATAGTAACTATTCCATTAGAATCTCATAGTTACAACCTCCAGCTGAATTCAGTTGGGGTTTTGGGACAAGATTTGAAAATGGTCATAAAACCCTGTTCAGTCTGACTAAGCTTGAGGTAGTTTGCAAAAGTAGCTTTTTTATTTTTGTTTTTCCATATCTTGTCGATACATACTGAATGTTTAACCCCTGGCTGCCCGCATCAAATTAAAGTCCCTGATGCTAGCCTACAAAGTGCTTATTGGTACAGCACACGTCTAATTGAATCCTCTTGCAAAGGCTTATGTCACAACTCCGTCACTGCGGTTATCAAGTGATTGTCATCTAGCAGTTCCCACATCACGCTTAAGGCAATCCAGACTGTTTTCATGGGTTGTTCCAAGATGGTGGAATGACCTACCAAGCGCTACAAGAACAGCAACATCCCTTTCTATCTTTAGGAAACTCTTAAAGACCAACCTCTTCAAAGAGCATCTCTTATCCTAACTCTTACCCATCTAACCCTCTACTACTTTTTCTGCACTTTCCTCTCTCTCTCTCTTTGCTGTCACCACTGATTCTGGCGGGGGTTTTCCTCTAGAGAGCTTATTGTCACATTGATGATAACTGTAAAATTGTGTCTACTTCGTAATATGCTTTGGATAAAAGCATCTATTAAATGCATAAACATACTGTTATAATGAGTGTTTTTACACAGGATTGACTTAGGGGCTGAATACCATTCAAAAGCAGCATTTATGTTGATATGTTTAAAAAAACGAGTTTCATTTCTCCTCCATTTCACAACTCCATTCTACTTAGCCTCTGTGTATTACATAAAACAATGTAATGCACTCAAATATAATACGCTCAAGTTTGTTGTTGTAGCATGAAAGTAATGACTACCTGTGAAATCCACTGTTTTTCAGACGGCTTATTTGAACATTTTCATACTTTTTTTTTTACACAAGGTCTTTCATCCCAGACGAACATATGGTTTGGTGTCCGGAGCAGCTTCTGCAGTGCGTGCTGGCTCATATCCACTACATGCCAGACCACTGGAGAGGGAACGCAAACAAGAGCGAGACCCGTGACGAGGTGGCACAGCTGTTCCAATACAAAGCGGTGGGGAGAACAGTAGATAGGAAGACATGAATCACTATTAAACCGAACTGGATTCTTTTTCCATGATTGTTAACCAAGATTTATAAAAAGGATCATTCTCTCTAAAATACCACTATTGATACATTTTGTTGGGTTGGAATTAATTAGTGTCTCTGTGTTTACCTTAGGTGTTCATTTTGGAGGAGCTTTTAAGCCCTATTGTTACTCCTTTCATCCTTATTTTCCTCCTGAGAAACAAATCCCTGGAAATCATTGACTTCTTCAGGAACTTCACTGTTGAAGTGGTCGGAGTTGGGGATATCTGCTCCTTTGCTCAGATGGATATCAGGCGCCATGGAAACCCAACCGTAAGACTTTTTGAACCTTTATGACAGAATTGAGGCCAGTAGATTTAGGAAAACTATAATACTATTTATGTTTTATTTGTTCATACTCATACTTTTGCAGTGGATGTCAGAGGGCCAGACAGAGGCGTCCGTATATCAGCAGGCTGAAAATGGCAAAACGGAGTTGTCCCTCATGCATTTCACCATAAAGAACCCCCATTGGCAGCCGCCTCAGGAGAGCTCCTTGTTTATCAGCCACTTAAAGGAGAAGGTGCAACATGATGCACAGGGGGGGCCTTCAACACAGCTGCTGCTCTCAGAGGCCCCTCTGTGCACCTCGCTTCAATCCAACGAGTCTGGCACTGGGGTAAGAAGCCTAATGTTGATATCATTTATGTAGGATCCATAATATATGGAATTGTTCTTAATACCCTCTCTATTCGGGGCATTTTCAGCCTGAAAATCTTTTAGCCAGTGTTCTGGCCCACCCCATCCTTACTGCATCTGGATTACAAGGACGAGACCATCGCTTCATCCCACCAAGCTCCGCTGCTTCGGCTGCAGCCAGTGTCCTGGCCTCTCTTTCCTCCTCCCATCACGCACATCCAGGTCGCAGCCGCCCCCATGGCCTTCTGCCCTCCTCCGTCTACCCTGAGACCACCATGTACCACAGCGATCGCACCATCATCAACAGGTACGTAAAGACCTAAGACGGTAACGTTGCAGTAGGTTCTTAAATATGTTCTCTTGAAACTCGTAC
The DNA here is from genome assembly GCF_000732505.1 of Cyprinodon variegatus. Lineage (NCBI taxonomy): Eukaryota > Metazoa > Chordata > Actinopteri > Cyprinodontiformes > Cyprinodontidae > Cyprinodon > Cyprinodon variegatus. The sequence goes on from NW_015151427.1 coordinate 195,487, forward strand.
ACAGATTCAAAGCTAAAACACACGCTCTCTTACAGCATGTCTCATAGTGACTCTCACATCCGGAGCAATGCGCTGCACTCAGAGTTCGCCTCAGCAGAGATGAGCCTCCATGCCATTTACATGCATGAGGTAATATCTGGATGTTTTATGTTCATACGTACACCTGCTGCACTGCATTACAGTTACTCGACCTGAATATTGATCTGCTCTGTATTGCTTGTGTTTAAAAGTAAACTTTGTTTTAATGTCGTACCCTGACTAATCTTTGGTGTGTGTAGCTCCATCAGCAGAGCTCCCATCCACAGAGGACTTCAGGACAGTGGCAGACTTCAGTGCCAATGAGAGACCTTCACAGCAACACAGGTAATCAGATGTTTTCCAGCAGTGCCCCGAGAAATCAGCAGTCTAAGCAAAATCTGCTCATTTTTAGCCTAAATATTCCTGATCTAACTGATTAGGGGTTTCTCTATACGAGGAACAGCCCCCCTATAGAGCAACCAGGTAAGTGAACACTTATTTTAAAGCCTTCATTTCTGACAGTAATCTGGATTGCTGCTGTCCAGATTTAAGTCAGATGATCATATGATTCACACTACAATCGTTAGAGCTCTTGCAGTTTGGCCAGCTGACATGTGGCGCATTTGGCTTCCCATATTTATAGACTTCTGATCTTTGACATCTAGCTGACGTCCCCAGCTCTCTGCTTGTGTGTTCTTTATCATTTGTGTGATTGTTTGTTATTTATACTTGAATTGAGGTTGGGGTTCGGGGTGCTTTTTTATTGAGCTTTTCAGGTTTTACATTATGTTTGAGCTAAAAACAATCAACTCTGATAAGCTTCTCCTTAATCGATAATCATTAAGGGGATAAGCAGCGAGTTGCTTGGAAATAGATGACACAAGCACCTGCAGCTCATCCTCTGGCACGTTTCTCTTACCTAACAATTAGCCACCATGTTAAACAAGATATCCAGAAACTTATTGGCTCAATTCAAATACTTCAAATCTGTAAAGCCACAGCTTAAGTGTCCGTACCAGATTTAAGTCCATAAGCAGCTTCGATAAGTGCTATCCAAATAATGTTGGCAGTAATGAAGGAGTTAGGAGGAGGAAGTGTGAAGCTTCCTGACACCAGTTCATTTATCATAGAGACCTCCTGATGTTCCTGGCTGCTAGAAGCTCAATCCTTTGCTTGAGAGGAAGCATACGCACAGCCCACTTTACAAAGCTTAACAAAACGCATTATTTCTTCATATGTATTATGTGCGATACATGCAATTGTTCGTAACTTCATATGTTTTGGGTTTTAAAATGGAGAGCTTCAGTTGTTTGTAACATTTGTGTAACTTTAGTTATGTATAGTTCTTATACAGAGGGCTGTGGTCCTAATTTTTCTGATAGCTCTGCAAAATATGAAGGGACAGGAGCTAGGAGCTACAGTTTGAGGTATTTTGATTGAGTCTGTCACTATAATAATAATAATAATTAATAGTAATTGAACTATATTGACCTCACATTGGAGAAATTGACCTCTGCATTTCACCCATCTACTTGGGGAGCAGAGGGCGGCCATCGTGGGGCACCCGGGCAGCAGTGCGGGATTAAGGTTCTTGCTCAGAGACCCAGAGTGGCAATCTGTGGGAGTGGGGCTCGAACTCAGAACCGCTGGATTCCAAGCTCCTTGCCCTATGCACAAGGCCGCCACTCCCCACTATCTGATCTGTACCGGACGCCAGTGCTGTACCATCAGCCCCTTTGCAGATGTGCAACCAGAAATTCATCTAGTTTACCATTAAATTATGTAATTACAGTACTGAAAAAAAGCTTTTTATAGCCTTAAATTACTAAAGCATACTGAAGTACATTGTATAAAATGGAGATAGACTGTTACATTAGCTGGCCTCTGCCAACATCTGCATGTATTCTTTAGTGCATTCAGCAGCCAGGCCTTGAGATCATGTGAGGCGCATGCATTTGGATTCCCTCCATCCGCTATCCATTGTTGTATTGGTTTGATTTGTTAATAAATGTTTCTTTCTTTTTGTTAAATTATGGCTTGTTTAACATTTTTTATCCTGGTGTCAATTTTATCATGTTACTGAAGGTGAAAAAAAACAATATCAGCATCAAGAATTGGCCCAAACATATTGGCAGTACATATCAGGTTCATAATAATTGGCATCAGTGAGGGACAAAATAAAAAAGCCTTTATCTTTCAATCATTAGTATAAAATATTAATAACGACTTTGCTGCGAGACGAAATGTGTTTACATTATTTTTGTTATATTGCTTGTCTGACATAATCATCAGACGTGCTTAGAGTAGTTAGATTTTTAAAAAACAGACATGCCTGCTGGTCATTTAGACTGTGGGGGAGAACAGATATAAGTAAAACAGAATGTATTAAAGGACTGTATTTTTGTTTAACATGCTGTGACTTGATCTAGGAGCCATACTCAGAGATATTGCTTACTCTAGACCTCATCGCCAACAAAAGATGCTTTAAAATGTACGCACACTTTGTCTTATGGGACATCACGATGTAGCCAGACGATACTGGAATTGTCCGACCAACTTTAGGACTAGTCTGCAAATGAGTTCACTGACTGACCGTGACTTTAAATAGCCACTTTGAAAGGGGGATACAAATCTGGTTGCTTGTAAGGGAATCTAGTGTACAGAGAACAGGTGCACTAAATGGTGTTTTTATTTATCTCACTCACTGAGAAAAAAATCTTCTAAAGCTAATTATCATAGCAGAACACAGGTTGTTTAAAGGGAAACATTATAGATGTAATATAAGCAGATCATTTATCCAGACAAGGATGGATTAAAAATGAAAATTGCTGTTAAAAAAAGAAACCTAATTACGTGTTTACAGCATGTTATATCATCAAAGAGCACTTTAAAATAATCTAAAAGGCTGGTTTAATTTTTTTTTTTAAAGCTACCCTTTTTTTTAAATCCGGAAATCGAATTGAAACAAAGAGAATACAACCAGAGTGTGTTTACAACAGATACAACCCTAATCGGCTGTTTATCTTCTTTTTAACCAGCTTTCCATTCACATGGTTGCCATAGTTCCAACATTTCCATGCCAGCCCCTGCCCACCTTGGTGGCTGGAAAGAGGAGGAGGAGGAAGAAGATCAGGAGATCAACAGTGGATCGACTCCAACAAAGGCCACGCCCCACAGTTCATGAAGTGCCTTTGTCATAAGGTATATGATCCCATTTCAGCTCTATTATATATTTTCTGGTGCTGCAACCCTCAGACTACATGGCTCTAATAATCTCTCTCTTTTTCTTTTAGTGTTTACATTTTTCTTTCGTCGCTGAACATTGTGGCCTTATATGATCTTTGTGGAAGGTTTAAAAACATAATTTACTGTGGGAGGGGTCTTCAGACGAATAACCACTGTTTTTCTCACCTCTACGCCTCATCATGTCATATCAGGGAGTCTATGGCATCAGGGATTCCATACGTCTTCCATCATTTTTATCATGGTTTGATCATTAACTTGTACAGAACTCTTTCAAAAGTGTATAGTCTGCAGTTTTTTATGGTGACATTTAAAAAAGCTCATCCTAACTTCTGCTTTTATTCTATGCACACGGTTTCTCAAATACATGTGCATTAAAAATAGTTTTTAACGTATGACCATCTATACTACTAGATGACCATCTGACATCTGATCATTACAAAGCTGACTATGATTATGAAGAAAGGCTGACTATGATTCTCTTTAATAATAGAATATAAAACATCTTCTGACTTTATATAAACATGCTCTAATGTTGTTCTTTTGAGTTTTTGGGCCCTAAATGCAAATTTTGCTCAGTATTACTAGTTCAGGTGTTCAAATAATAATTTTAGTTTTTAAAATAAAAAAAGTATTCAGTATTCTTGTCACTAAAATCCCAGTTCAGACTGAAAATACCTGTTAGGTCAATTACTGCTAAACACATATGAGCTGTATTGCTTAATTATGTGTTTAAAAAAAAAAGTATTTCAATACCTGTTCTCTGTATTACCTCATTGGCAGTAAAGATGAAATTCTGCCGCAGTCAGTACCTCTGAAGTGTAAATATTTTTACACAACATAAATCATCTTTCAACTGCATTCAGATTTTAAAAGCGCATTTAAATCCAAGTTGTTTGATTTTCTTTCAATATTCGCAAAGCAGAAAAGATGAGCTTTCATAAATATTCAAGAATTGGGATCTTTTCTCCTGCATATCATATTAATATTTTACATTTGAACAATATCAGTTTTCCCAGCATCAATGTGGGAATATTTTCAGAGAGGCTGATTATGAATCTTAACTAAGGGCCTGATCCTCAAAGATTCTAAATAAGAGTCGCTAGAATGCATGCGCAACTTATTTTGTTTTTTTGTACGTGCAAAAAGTGGGCCTGCTGTGGATGATCTACAAAGATTGCAGCACAAATGTAAGACATACAAATCAGTTTGGTTCCGCCATTTAAAATCAGCAGACTCCGGGAACCAATGGCTGTTTGAGAGTGGATGTAAAGGAAAGATGAGGTTCTAAGACATGGAGACGGAGGTTATAATGATAATTATAAAAAAAAAAAAAATGATAAGATTGAATAATATTTATAGTGCACCTCCCATAGGAAGCCTATCCAAAAATGCTATGAACAAAAGTGAAAAAATAAAATGATATAAAATCAAAACCTTGTCTGCTGGTTGACACAGTTATATATTTTATGAAACTGAGGGGGAAAAAAGAAAGCTCTGTTACAACAAGTAAAAGATTAAAACTTTCACCTCCCTCTACCCATGTCTCTTTGAAGTCTCTTTTTATTTTATTTTTATTTTATTTTTCATTTTTTTATGAATATGTCACGATTCCTTCTGGTTAATTGTAAGAAGATTGTCTGCCTCTGCATTAATATGTGCCGGCCTGTGTAGACAGCTTTTCTTTAATAATCTTATACCATGTGTATTATTTATGATGATCTAAAGATGTTATTCACAGAATCTGGCTTTGTAAGAATCCCTCTTTTGTGGCCAAAATGACTGCAGATATTTTTACCTCCTATAGTTTGTAACTGAGGTTTTATATTACTAAAAAAAGATGCAAAAACTGCAACCTCAGTTGACTTTTCAGTTTGGAAAATTGCATTGCATTTGGTAAATACTTACATTGGCCTATCCCATAGAATATCATCTGCATATGAATGAAAGCACACTTGCAAAAAAAAAAAAAAAGGTTTCTCCTTTGAAGATCTGCTCTGCACATACAAACAACTTGGCACCTTTATTAAAACACCCTCTGAAGATCAGGCCCAATTGTGTTAAAGTTCCTCTTAAACTTGATTGTTTAAAAGTAAAAGATTTATCTCTAGAGTCTACATCTTTTATTAGCTTTAAGAATATTTATTATTTTTCCTTCCCCAAACATTTAAATGATGAAAGCGTACATGTATAATTAGAAAATAAAACATTTTTGGACAAAAAATGTTCAAAACACTTGAATCCCCATAATGGAGAACATTGTTTGGATTATATTACTCTCTTTAACCAACACAGCGACCTGCATGATGTCACATCAATGATGGTTTCCAATAAAACATTAGCATGTGACGTATATTCATCCCCCACACACGGAAAATACTCTGCCTCAATCACATTAGGTCACTAGTAATATCCACCTGCATGTGTTTTACATTCAAAGTGAATTTGAATTTGAATTTTGAAGACACTGGAGCTGAGCTGTTTCTATGAGGTAATACAACCTCAATTTATTGTTAGCCATTTATATCATAAGCAGTGCCTTAGTGATCCAGATTAGTATTTGCTTTTTTAGAGACTCATTGGATCTAAACAGTCCGTTCTACTTTTATAGACTTAGCAGCACATAGGATGTACTGTATGCACAGCAAGCTCATATGTGGATATAGTCTGAAGTAAGTGTGGATTCTGCTCGTACGAATAGCCCTTGTGTCATTCAGTTTCTATCTAGCAGCATGCTGCTTATTTAATGGTGTTTGGGTTTAATAACCTACAAATGCAGAAGTTTGATCATTTTTTAATGGGCAAACCTCATACCATCCTTTCTTATCCACTACACACCAGTCCAAATATTGCAGAGACTGGAACAAGGTGCTAAGGTTTTATCCAGTTGGTGAATTTTTGTGTTTTTCTTTTTGTTTTGTTTTTTGCTTGTTTCTTACAAAGGTCGGTTTTATTCTGTAAATTTGGCATTCTCGGACAAAGGAAACATGCCAAAAAGAACTTGTTTTCTGCACAGCTTTATTATTCATGTTTTCTTGTGATAGAGACTAATAAATCTTATTTTGAGTGTATTTAATCATTTGATGTGTGTGTGTGTGTGTGATGTTGAAATGTGTTCTTGAAATAAAGGAAAGCTTTCAATTTTCTCTCTTTCGATTTTTGTTTGTCAGTAATTACAAAGTTAAAGGTGTAGTTGAGAATGTTCTTTTTCCAGGTGGATCATCTAAATAAGTACTCCTCCTAATTGTCAAAGTTTCCTGGGATATGTTTACGTAAGGCCATCCTACGTGCTGGTCCCCATTTTGAGTCTGACATAATGGAAAAATAGCAAATCTTTTGGAAAGTAAGCTTGTATGATCGATGCAAACAACAACTTTTAAACAGAGCTTGCTCAAGGAGAAGTGGGCTCCTCCATGCTCTCACATGTTTAATAGGGGTTCCCTCTCTGAAGCGGGTACAGGGTTATGCATATGCATTTTTTTTTTTTATGTGGCGAGTGTGGGACTCCTCAAAAATTTACTAAAATGCTCCACTATACTTTTAAGTTTAAACGGTTTTTGTTTGGAGCTTGATATTTTCCATAGACTTTCTCAATAATGCTCTCTCATGAAGGATTTTAAGTTTAATTCAATAAGCACAATGAAAAATCCTTGACTCTGCTATAATTCAAGCTTGTTGGAATAGTCCTTATTACAGCAGGTATAACAAATCCCACATAATAAATATAAGTAATGTATGTTTTACAGAGGAACAAGGAGTATTTGGCACCACCAGTAAAGATATTTAAAAGCTATCAAGTAATGTATATTTTTATTGAATAATTTCACACTGAACATCATAGAAAACAGATTATTTTTTTCTTTTGTAGGAAATATATTCACTGTTTTTACATATTTTTTATCAATTATTGATGCTGCTGCCATCAGGACTTTGCACTTTACTAAATTGCTAGCAGCAAGTCTATTTTTTGTAATCATTGCTGAGTTTATTTTTCTCTGTGTTTTGCTGAAGTACCTAATTTCAAACTACTTTTAATCTACAGAGATGGACAAATCTGTGTTTTTCCATGCTATTTCAAAGAGTTAATGTTACCATGCTAATGAGGTACCATCACCTTTGGAAGTGTACATATGTTACTTTTTCATTCATTCAATTGGTTTCACACTAAAGCATTCATTTAGGTTGTTTATGTAACCTGAGCACTCAGATTCTGCAGTTTCTTCCCAATACACCTGTCCTCTTTTGTGAAAAAGAAATGTGTATATATATATTTATCAGACATCAATCCCAAACAAACATATAGAATAGGAACTTTTCGCCAAGGGTGGCAAAAAATTCAGTAGGGCTCTGTCTACATCCTGTAATAGAGACATACTGTACAAGTTCTTTAAAAGACATAATTGCAATACAAAAATGTCCACTCTTATGATTATTTGTTGAGTCTAAAATACCATTCTTTAATGGGGGTGTCTTAAGAGAAAGGCTGTGCTCTGTAATATTCATCCGTCAAGAAAAAAAGGAAGTCACCGAAACTCTAAACTCTTTTTAAATTTAAAATATTTATAGATTCTTATAAAGACTTAGAGGGATTAACTTTAAAAGTACTGTTGGGAATACTTATAACCATATCACAGGCTATTTCATTAAAAACTTCTCTAATGGATAATATTTTTCTTTACTTCTTAAGTATTGAGCAGTTTAAGGTGGGCTTTTAAACTGCAGTGGGCCTCCAAAGTCATTAAAACTTTTTTTTATGTATGTAAACAAGTCTCTCTTATCTGTTTCTTATTTGACATTATATAAAAATAAATTTAGTGCAGCAAAAGCTCTTGTAATGAAGACCCACCAGCACATCCTGGTTTTGCTCCAAAGTAGATTCCACCTGTGAAGAAAACTAAATGTTCAGGATTTTCATGAGAAATTTTCAATTTTTTCTTGAATAGCACATTTGTAAATCTTGAGAATTAGGTAGAGATTATATTGTAAGGCATAATAAATTAATAGTTTTTCATCTCAAGCCTATTCTCCTGGGTTATATGTCTGTACTGTAAAAACTCCTTTATATTGATGATTTCATTTGTCTGTTAAATTGAACCTTCACTTTTAACTTGGGGGGAACATGTGCGCCATCTGCTGTTCATGCAATGACACCGTACTCCTCAAGAGGCATGCAAATGTTTTAGAGGTAACATGAATGTTTGGGTCTGTTAACATGAGACACCCATGACCTTTGTCTTTAAAATGACTGGAAGGTCAGATTGAGAGCTATGTAGTTCACAGGGTAAGGCGATTTCTACCTCCAAACGCATTAAGAAGATATGCTTTAATGCAAGAGTAGGCCTGGTGCATTTAGTTTTCACTGCTGTTAACTGTTGAGCTTTAAAGTCTTCTAATGTCTATGATATACATAAATATACCTTATAGTAAGCAGATCTTCTGAAAATTGAAGGTAAAAAAAAAATCTAATCACAAAATTGGGATAGGATAATTTAAGTTTTCATAAATCATTTTGTATTCTAGCTCTTTACATGATGACAAAAATAACCCAAAAAGCTTTCAACAACCAAAGAGTCAGTGATCAGTTGTGGCCGCCTCTGTATGTTCTTTCTGGGGTATGCAAACCAGAGGCTGCAGCCAGAACAGGATGAGGCAGAGACCAGCAACAACGGTGGATTAGCGTCTGCTAGAGTTTCGAAGAGGTTAAATGAGTGTCCAGGCGGCCTGCTGCTGTCAATCATGAGACCCAGAGGGGAAAGCCCACTGTAGAAGACTAAGAAATGAAATACCACAAAAGCAAGGAATAGGCAGTAGTGGGCGAAGTACACAACAGTAGTACCTGAGTAAAAGTATGATACCCATTGTCAGATCTTATTCAACTAAAAGTAAAAGTTAGTCAATAATCTACTCAAGTAAGAGTAATCAAGTACTCACTTTTAAAAATGCTTAAGTATTTAAAAGTACATGCATTTTAAAGTACTTAAGTATTCAAAAATACAGATTACATTTTCTAACATAAGTACATGTCTGTATAGTTTTTAGAGTAATTTTAAAGCACTGTGTAAATTTCAGAAACAAACAGGTGTATTGATGCGTAGAACCACCTGCTACAGATTCTACACCACCTGTAAAGAACTTTAGCATAACAATACCTAAATAAATATGAGGAAAGCTATTTTGATATTTTTTTATTATTCAGAAACTTAACAAAAAGCATTGTAAACATTGCAGTGTCCATATAATCTGTAAAACTCCCTGCATAATTACGGTATAATAAAGCAATTTATATGCATAAAACAAGCGGAACACTATAGCTATAGCCGTACTGTTCCACTTGTGAAAGTAAAATCTGTTGGGCTCTTTTTGGCATCAAGACAATTATTCTTATTGCCACATCGCCACACAGGACACTGTAAAGAAAAAAAAAATTAAAACAAAAAGAAAACAGAAGTGTCTTGATTCTCCTCACACTTTTACCATGGAATTAAGGTTTTAGGTTGAATTTATCACCGCAAACAAACTACAACTGTGCTTTGAGACTCATCCTACTAAACAACTTGGCCACATGGCAACAAAACACGCCTTGTTAAAATGTAGAAACTACAAACAATATCAGCCCTGATTTTCTCACATTTGTGGAATGGCATTACACCTCTAAAACAGTGGAGGCCAGATTCAGTCCTAAGGGCTGCTATCCGCCATTTTGAAATTGAATTTCAAGAAAGAAAATCAGCAACAGCTGATTAAAAAGTTAAGCAAGTAACTAGCAGCTTCCTAGAAATGGAGTGGAGTAGAAAGTACAATATTTGACTTTGAAATGTAGTGGAGTGACACTACATTTAAAAAAATTACTCAAGTAAAGTAAAGATACTGTAAAAAGTACTTAAGTACAGTAATCAAGTAAATGTACGTTGTTACTTTCCACCACTGGGCATATGGTCTCACAGTGGAAGTATGGTTGATAGATGAAACATAAGAAATGATCCAAGCAAGGTAGAGGGTATGGATGGAGGGGATTTATTCGTAAGGTTCTTTATATCCTATAACCTCAAATTTCTGTACATTTTTCTCAATTATTTAATCATGTTAAAGATACAACAGACTATAGAAATGTACTGTAGTTTATCAATATCAAACACTTGCTTAGTATGAAGTCATACTTTAATTAGAGATCTGGTGCTTAGATTGCAGCTGTCACAATAGCAACTGTGGGAAAATAGCATACCACAGCCTCCCTGCAACAACCTTATTATATACACATTTTTCTATTATGAGGAATTAGACTGAATATAGAGGAGTCAAAGAATAGGAATAGAGCAGTTTCGCTACAAAGGCAACAATATTGATTTGAGATTTTAAACATAGAAACACAATCCCGAAATTCAAGCATGGTTGAGGTTGCATCATGGCTTACTTGTGTTTTGTTGCAAAAAAGTGGAATGATTTAACTGTACGTCTGTCTTTATGAAAGGTTTTAAGCAAGCTGATGAAAAAAAATGAAATTATGACCTTTTCTTTATAATGGAAAATGTTTACCTAGTTCAATTTTTTAACAGGCAAATTTAGCCTTCACCCTATTTTACGCTTTTTGATTAAAGGATATGTATTAGAATAATTTCCTGTTGTTTTCAATGGTCCGTATCATTTGCATGTGACTCAGCAGGATTGGGCATTTAGAGAAATTTGACAAAAATATAGATGCCTTCCATCTGCTTTACCTGCACTGCATCAAAAAGACATTGTTGTTTAGTTTGTAATTAGTATTAACCAGTGAAAAGAGTTGTATGTTATTGTCAGTGGGAACATTAAGATCTATTCCTGAAAAGGTATGAAGTGGGCTGAGAGGTCAAACCAAGACTGGATAAATTGATCCTTAACTTTTTTGGAACAATTTAGAGTCAGCTAAAACTTACCTAAACTTTCCAAAATAGGTTGTAAAATTGCCTCAAAAGGCCTGATATGAATGGCATTTTTTGAGCACAAGCCAGTCTACACAAAACAAATTTAAAGTCCACATATAAATCAACCACGTTTAAGACAAAATAGGAAAAGTCTGAAGCTTCCCTCACACTGAGCAAAATGTTAAATTAGGGGCCACCAATGCGGTGCTTGCCGGTGTAGGTACCAGATTGACTCGGGCTGCCAGATTGACTCGGGGGCCTGCGCCTTTTCATGACATCACAACACATAATTGTTTTAACGTTTGCACAATTGCGCAAAACATTTTGATTGGTCTGGACAGCTTACTAAAGTAATTATAGCGGGGTGTAGGTTTTATTCGA
>NW_015151427.1:207316-222604 GCF_000732505.1 Cyprinodon variegatus
TCAAAAGGCGCAGGCCCCCGAGTCAATCTGGCAGCCCGAGTCAATCTGGTACCTACACCGGCACCAAGTGGCCCTCCTGGATCTCCAGAGGGGTAAGTTTTAATTTTATTCTATTCTATTCAGTTGCCCTTCTTTTTAAATCCTATTTGCATTTATTGATATTTAAAAAATTACACTGTTTAAAAGAAAATTAGAAAAAAAAAAAAAGAAACAATAAAAATCTGTTTACTACGTATGTATGAAGTTTAGGTGAATGCCGACCCCTCCAGGTCAAAGGTATTGGTAGCTCTTTCTATGACTCAGTACCCATGAAGTAGCCTTAAAAAGGTTGCTGACCCCTGCCGTATATCAACACCTGCACACGTGTGCCTTTAGGTGTGTTGAGATTTTGCTTTCCCTTATGGAAAAGTTTGTGTCTGAATAAATCCGATCAAGATCATATGTTTGTTTTTTATTTGTCAGAGATTCTGTATTCAGTATTGTTTGATAAATATTCTTAGATCTCTAGTATAACAGAAACTCCAGAAATGCATATGAAATATTAAGTGTTGCATGTTCTTATAAAATATATACTACTGTACCAGTAATAATTACTATTGTCATACATTTCATTTTGTCCTACAGGCAAAGTATCTTCACAAGTTTAAAAAAAAATTATACACCCATATTTTTGTGCTTTTTTGTTTGCAACTTTCTGAAAATAAGATGTAATTTTCACAGCCTAACATTTGACCTCAAGTATACCAGACATAACTACAGCAAGCATCATGTGGACTTCTCCTTTTTTGTTTTGGTGTTACGAAAAAATGGTGTGACTGTTTTTAGTATATTTACCTACCTTCAGTGGACCAACAGGCTGGTCCTAATGCAGTGGACCACCATTTTTAATGACAGTTTAGAAGTAGGTGTGAATTAACCTTAGCTATTTACTTAAATTAAATAACCTGGATTATTTTTTTTCATTTGAAATTAGCAAAAAATTGTGTTTGTTCATTAAGGAATGATTATTTACTAAAGGTTTTTCTTTTGAGATTAATTAATTGATTGTAAAAATCAATAGATTGATCAATTAATAAAAAGAAAAATCAGGTGCAGCTCCAATTCTGTGTGAGTTGTTCAGCTGGGTGTAGCTTGCAGCAGTGACCAACCCAGCAGAGGCCGACCGGGGTCCCTGTTTCCCTTACCCTGCCTGTTCAACAGAGGCCTTCTCGTATCTCTACTGCAAATGACAAGGTCTATTTTGGAAAGGAGGCTGCACCAAACCCAGCACGTCAGCTATTTGGCATCATGAGCTCCTGGAGAAGAAAAGAAAAAGGAGTCTAGTCGACCTCCCACCACAGGAGACTGGGGGGCTTCCATCTTTCTGGATTTCCTATCATTTCACGGATATTTGTGCAAAAAGAAGATACGAAAATTATTTGGGGGTTGGAATTATTACACTCTCTAACTTGACTGGATTCTTAACCGGGAAATCTTAGTAAAAGCCAAAGGTCAGATGTCTCATCTGCTAAATTATCTGAGAGGCTGAAGACTTAAAGGTAAATAAGTTATTTATTATAGGAAATCAGAAATAAATCAGTCTGTCTTTATATTTATAACTGCATATAGATGTTATAAGGTTGAATAATTGTTCTCCCTTAACAACTACAAATACAATTAATGTTTGCTCTGGCCACAACAGGAAACGTTACAAATTTAAAGTTTTGGTTTTGTTTATGTGATTTTTCTTCTTACTTAGGAACTTCTTCCGATCAGCTCTATAAAGTGTCATCTACTTTATATTGTTTATAAAAGTACATTGTGGTTTGAGCTTCTCTGGCAGATAGAGATGGCCTGAGCTGGAAATAAAGCATGTTTCCAAAGTAGCAGCTTTATCAAACAGCCCTTCGTTTCTACAAATGGAAATGTACAGAGACAGCCCCTGACAGCTGAGGTTATTTTTGGGACAGGCAGTACGAGTGACAAAGGTGACAAAGCTGGCAAATGGCAGTCTTTGAAAGGCACCTATACTCTCTACATGACCTTGTTACATGGGAATTTAGTTGTTGTTTTTATATTAAACAATTGACCAGGCTGTGTGGCTTTAATGAGGCTGGTTTGATGTATGTCTGCAGAGGCGGAACTGGAACCTGTATAAAGTTACAGGAGCTGCCAACTATAAATATACCAGTCTTAACTGTAGTTTAATGCACAAAAGTTCTGTAGAGTACACAGAAAAATCTGTAAAATGAATTGTGTTTCATTAAGCTTTGGTTAACTTAATTTACTCTTAATTTGATATTGAAATATAAAGTAAAGTTTTTAAGTGAAAATTTGTATTACTGTTTGTTTTCTGTCATAACTGAAATGTTTTTCATTATTTTGTGGACCTTAAACATATCAGTATAGGTACCAATACCTATATCTGCTCACTGAGACATTTTGTTTGCTTATGTTTTAGAAAATCCTAAAATATTGAAGCAAGAATTAAAATATGGAAATGTTGTTTTCCTTGCAAGATAACACTGGTTTATAGATGACCATTCTTACTTTGGGTTTTTCTCAATTTTAGAATATATATTTCTTTACATAATAAGGAATACATTGTTTAACACAATTAGATATTCTGATTATTTTCCTTTATACAAATCTTCTCCATAAAAGTAAAGGCAGAACTTACAAAAATAACATTAGATCTGTTAATTAACATTTATTTACATACTTTTAATTAGATCCCAAATCTTTTTCTGTTTTGTTATTAAAATATATATTAACCCTGATGCTGTGACTGATAATTGATTGTTGATTCTTGTTAAGTGTATTTCAATTTATCTTTTGCAACTATAATATGTGAAGAACTCTTTTTTTTCCCAGCCTTTCACCTATAATCAGTCATTATTTGTATTTGGAACAAAATAGTCACAGAGTCAGAGAACAGTCGCTGTAAAATTGATTTGATTATATTTTAAAAACAAATATATAGCTCACGTTTAGCATCCTATATTAAAAAAAAAATAAAAAAAATATCATAGCCAGCATTATTTAGGGGTGAATCTCTGTTTCTTATCTCTGGAAAAGGGATTATTACTTTCATCCTGAGATTTTCAAACTCCAATCTCCAACTTCATTTCATCTAAATGTAAAATACAGTTTTAAATAGTTTCTTTCACCTCTGTACTGCCTCTCACTTTAAGAACCCGACACTGTAAATTATTGACTTTAATTATATGTTTCACCAATTCTTCAAAGAGTTTTGAAAAATCGGTTTTCAAACAACCAGACACTCTCTAGGGATAATTAATCAAACAATGCTGAAGAATTCAGTCCAATTTATATTTTTCTTTTAACGTGACTTCTGCCATCAGTCATCTTTAATGACAGAGTAAAATAAATCCTATGGGGAAAGTAAGATTTAAAATTTGGCCGTTTTACTTAGTCCATGTTCTGAGATGCTTCTAGAAAAAAATGTGAACAGATCTGACTGTATTATCTCTATAAAGTGCCTTGAGATGACATGTGTTATGAATTGGCGCTATGTAAATATACTTAACTGAATTGTAAGTAGTATATTTAAAGGCAATCTCATTTGGGACACGCTTACTCATGTCTTTGGAGTTCCTTCAATGGATTTGGATTTTATTCCTCACTGTCAAGGCTGTGACTTTCAGAAGTTTGTCTGTGAAAGACCCATTTTGACCTTAAGTGTAAGCAAAAATCCAAAAACAACAACTACAAGAAAAAAATAAACAGCAAAGAAGTAAATGTGGTTTAGGGCTGTGAAGTTATCGAACAGATTCTCGGCATATAATTGTGTTTTAGCATTGACATGGTGATTGCTGAGCAGGGTAGAGATTGATATACAGCAAATTAAATAACATAGGGTTGCTGGACACGAGGTCCTTTCTCAGATCTTTGATTCAGTTTATTTTCATATCTGACTGACTTTCTGATACTGGTAAGCTGCCCACTTCTTTGCTTTGCTGGTGATAATGGTCAGCAGCCAGGAAATAAAGGAAAAGTAGTCCTGCATTAAAGATAAATTGTTAAACACGTAATTAGTTTTGGGAATTATTTGAATGATGCTTTTTTTTTTTTCTTTTGTGAATGAGATTCACTGGTCACACCTATATAAATTTATCTGTAGAATATTCATTTGCGTTATTTGTATTTTGTAGTAGTATTAATACTATGATATCTACTTTATTCATCATAGGAGTAAAAAGAAAAAAAAAATGGATCAAAACCTGTTTGGAGGAGCCCCCAGGTTCCTCACCCGTCCAAAGGCTTTCACAGTGGGTGTAGGGAAGGATGCCACACTCAGCTGCACTGTTGTTGGCAGCCCAACTCCTATAATCACCTGGGAAAAGGACAAGCTTAAGCTTTCGTCCGGGGGCCGTTTCAAGACTGTGGAGGATGGAGACATCTACCGTTTGACCATCTACGACCTCACACTGGAGGACAGTGGTCAATATATGTGCCGAGCCAAAAACAGCGTTGGGGAAGCTTATGCTGCTGTGACCTTGAAGGTGGCCCTCCCAACAGAGATGTCTCAGAGGGCCCCAGTTTTCATGGTGAAGCCAGCTTCCACACGTGTGGCTCTAGGAGGAGATATTGTTTTCCAATGCCGAGTTGTGGCTCACCCAGAGGCCAACTTTGAGTGGGAGAAGGACGGACGTTACCTAGGTGAGACAAACCGCATCAAGATCATGTCAGACAGCGACAGCAGCACCTTAAAGATCCAAGGTGTGCGCAACCTGGATAGTGGTACCTACATCTGCAGGGCCCAGAACTCTGTGGGGCGCGCCCAGGCTGCTGCTGCTCTGGTGGTGGATGCTCAGGATGCCCGCCACATGTCTGCAGACAAAAGCACCTCTCTCCTTTCTCATATGCAAAAGCGCAAAGAGGAAATGAAGAAGGACATCTCCATCTACCGCACTGAGGAAAACAGCTCCCTCTCCACAGCCAAAATAACCAATGCCCTGAATACTGTGAGTCTGGAGCATGAGCTGAGGGCTTCAGCACTGGCAAGTCTACCTAAAGGTGTATTCACCCGCACCTGCACGGTCACTGAGGGCAAACACGCCAAACTTAGCTGCTTTGTGACAGGTCACCCCAAACCACACATCATCTGGAGAAAGGATGGGCTGAACATCAGCGAGGGACGCAGGCACGTCATTTATGAGGACCAAGCCGAGAACTTCATCCTCAAGATCCTGTACTGCAAGCAGAACGATAATGGTCTCTATACGTGCAATGCAACCAATATGGCAGGGCAGACATATAGTGCTGTACTGGTTACAGTGAAAGGTAAGATTTTTAAATTGCTCACTTAAAAAAAAAAAAAAACACTTTTAAACTTCTGTAATTTTGGGCTGTCCCTTTAAAGAATTACAACCCCAAAAAACTATCTGTCATAAAATATTCATTTTAAAACATCCTGACCCAAAACTAAACATAATATTTTGATGAACAGACAAAAGTAGTACCATTTATCTAAAGAAAAATAAGAGTGGTGAGTTTTAAACAAAAAAACACAGTATGTTCCAACTGTTATAGTTATATGTTTTCGTTTTATTTCCCTGGTTTAGAAGAAAGTTCATTCAGTCACTCTTTCTTCAATGAAACCTCCCTTATTTAACCAAGTGTGGTGAATTGATATTCCTAGAAAAGCTCTTTATTTTTTCTATTAACTATTAAATGATTGGAAAACCAACAAATAAAAACTTTTCTTTGTTGTATAGGCTGTACATGCATAGAGTAGGTCACACAAAATCCTTTTAAAGACCTCAAATGTTCTCTGGTTCTCCTGTTGCTTCAAATATTCAGCTTTGGACCACAAAGTTGACTAAAAAGGCGTATTTGTGTCCACCGGCACCAATTCATAGTTCACTATTTCTGTGTATTTAGATACCATGAAAATGGTATCTAAATATGTATTTAATATGTATTTATTATGTATTTAATATGTATTTTAATATGTATTTATATACCATGAAAATGGTATCTAAATACAAAACTCTTGTAAAACTCTTGATATACACATCATTTTTACTGTACCTCAAAAGGCAACCCAATTGCCGCCCTTGGTACTTGTACCAGATTTGAAGGATTATGAAGATGGGTCTTTCTTAAAGCTTAGGTATTGTAGATGAAACTGTAGGCCCTAATTCTGCACTGTGAGCTCCAGATCACCACACATTTGCTCTTCTGTGGAACACAAAAGAAGGCTGCGAGGGAGGATCATTTGCTTAGTATGCTATAATCATCCTATTCATTTTACTGAACAGTTTTGATTCTGTGTTGACAGCCATAGTTGTGATGTTTAAAGTCACAATAAAAGTGATATTCTATGTATGACTGTAATTACCATTTTATATTAATGTAATACACCCTAAATGTACCTAAATGTCAACGGCCGTAGATTACATGGGTAAATTCATCATGGCCCAATGAGAGGTGTTGTGTTTCATCTATTTTCTGCTGGTGATGACTAGTTCACGGTTTCTCAGATGGACTTGGCCTTCCTGAGCCACACTGACGCACTGCAAGTGACACTTCTTCCAGGGAGAAACTTGGCTCACAGAATGAAACAGTAGAGTTGTAGAACTGTGTTGCCTCATAACCTGCATGCAGTGTAATGATGAGTGATCTAAGGATGATGCAGGGCTCATTAGAGAAACAATTTATTCGAAAACAAAATTTATCGAAGAAACAAAGTCAGAATGGGTGATATAATATTCTCTTTAAACAGCAAAAAAAATACTTGTAATGACAACAATTAATGTTTGCAGATTTCAATATTTGATAGTATGGTTCTATGATGTTACCTTTATGTCTAAAGAAAATATTCTTTTATGAGTAGGTTTTTTATAGCACCTCTATTATATGTATTCAGCAGAGTAAAATATATTATATAATGAGTAAATTTTGGTTTTAGGCTAATGTTTGAGTTTGTCCAATATACTGATTAATTAAAAAAAACCCTTTACTCACTCTTTTATCTCAGCAATAGGTAAACCACCAGATGTTATGACAACCTTTAAGTCTATGTTTGTGAGTAAGGACTAAAGTATAATATAAAGTATTTATATAATCTGACAAATAAAGAATAAAAACAGGAATCTATAAATAAAAATAGAGAACAGTATCTCTGAAGTTGTTTAGATAGGTAATGTACGTATCAGGTGATGAAAGGCATTATATTTCAATGATTCAGGGAAATGTAAACAAGGCTTACGTTTGAGAGCTATTCTGTCTGATTATGCCCTTATCTAATAGACTATGGAAAACATATCAAATGAGCATCTATGTAGAGTAGCAAGTGATTTTTTAATAAACAGAGTTAAACTTAAACCAAAATACAGTTCTTGAACTGCAGCCCCTAACATGTTTCTAGAGCAATTCACGCAGAGTTTAAGCTGCTTTTAATATCTCAATTAATTCTCTGTCTGCAGATGTAGGAAAGATAGAGTGAGTCACTCTTTTTTGCAACCATTTTCTAACAAGAGAAATCGGAAAAAACATCTGCCTCTCTTGAAATGTTCCATTGTCTTTCCAGTTTTGAAGAATGGCTACGAGAAATTTGCATCAAACATCCATTTTATTTCTGTAGTATGTTTGTCAGCAACCTCATTGACCAAAGTGGCTTTCAATTAAAAACAGACAGAAGATATTATCATAATGTTAACAGTAAGTAAATATTGGTTTCCCCCATAATGCATTACAATCAAATGCTATATTTTCCAAAAATAAAAAATAAAAATTTCAAATTAGCAAATTAGAAATCCATTTTAATGCATCTTATTCAGATTTACCAATGGTAAGGATGATTAAATATAATTTAATTTGTTAATAAATATTTTACTTTATTTTATTTTACAAGCAGGTGTTGCACTTTACACCATTTAGTCTTTTTTCATTGTAACAATCAACAGATTTGCTTCTTTTTGCTTTTACTCAGAGCCAAAAGTTCCATTTAAGAGGAAGCTACAGGATGTGGAGGTACAAGAGAAGGCCTCAGCCACACTCCTGTGTGAGGTGCCCCTTAATGCCACCCAAACCAGTTGGTTCATGGAGGAAACCATGCTGGAGCAAAACATCAAATATCGCATGGACGAGCAAGGGACGCTGCGTCGCCTCACCATACATAATGTCACCACGAATGATGATGGAGTTTATATCTGTGAGATGAAAGAAGGCAGCCGCACTGTGGCTGAGCTCACTGTCCTGGGTAGGGTAAACCTTTTTTTCAAGACTGTAAGGGCAACTTAGCTGTAATTTCAAAAGGGTATTTAATTGCAATAATGCAGCTGTTAAAGTTGTTCCATTGGTTTACAAAATAATTCTTTTTAAACCGTTTATATTCTGTTTATCTGCTACAAATATTTCTATTAGAAATCTCCCTCTATTGTACTAGGTAATATCACAAAGAAGCTTCCTCGGAGAACAATCGTTCCTGTCAGTGACACGGTCATCTTCTGTGTTGAGCTGGAGCATCCTTGTCCAGATGCCCATTGGACTCGCAATGGCGAGAAACTGAAGGAAGATTCACGTACTTCGATTGCCTGTGTACTTAGACAGTACACATTAACAATTAAAGACTGCCAGGCTGATGATTCTGGAGAAGTGGCCTTCATAGCTGGAGATTGTAAGACTTCAACACGATTCTCTGTCACTGGTAAGTCAAGTCATCTTTAGAAATTTCTCTCATAAATGCTCAATTTTGTTCTATATTTGGTGAGACATGGCAGAGCCCCTTGTTTTGCATCCAGCCCATTTATCTTATCCACCATGCAGACAAGGTGACTGGTCTAAAAATACTTTGCAATGCCTATAATCTACTTTATATTATGGTCATTGTTCATAGTTTGCAACAGTGAAGGTTTTTCTCCCTCAATACAAAGTACAGTAATGTTTCAGTTTTATTTTTTCTTTTATCCCAACACTTTGAGAGAGATAATTAGCTGCACTATAAAATTGATTTGTTTTATTATTATTATTATTATTATTATTATTATTATTATTATTATTATTATTATTATTATTATTGTTATTATTATTATTATTATTATTATTATTATTATTATTATTATTATTATTATCATCCCTATACTAATTATCATTATTATCCTAATCTCCATGGCTTTGAACCTCATCTTTCTTTACAGCCACTCTCAAACTGTCTGTAAAATAGGTACCGGTAATGTGCTCATTACAATGTGTGAAACCAAATCGGTTTGCACATCTAAACATTTGAGTTGCAATCTTTGTAGGTAACTTGTAACATACCCATTTATTGCACAAACTAAAAACTGTGACTCTTCATCAAAAAATGAGACTATACTTATGGGATTGATTTCATGTTCTATGCAACATTATCCATAATGTTTGATGCATAATCCACAAATGGGAATGATGTTTGGGGTCTGGGGATAGATTTAAAAGCTTTTACATATATATAAATGTAAAATAAATAGAAAGTCACTACTTTGTACACTTCCCGGAGGGAGCAGGTAATGACAGCTATATGTAGAAATGTCTTGGCCAGACATTCTTTTCTTGAAAGAGACAAACTGCTTCTCAAAGGGCAAAATTCATGAGGATTATTCAGATAACATGAATCATACCAGTTAGTGACTATTTTTGATGAAGGAACACCATTATAACAAAACGGGTTGCTTTTGGATGATAATTCCATTACATTTTAAAAGACTTAATCAATCTCAGTGGGTAAATTACCTGACTATAGGGGTTTTGACCAAAGTGCTTTACATTACATTTAGTTATTAACCCATTCACTCACCACACTCATGGTTGCAAGCTACTATGTAACCACAGCTTCCCTAGGGCTCACTGAAAGAAATAAGGTTTACATACACATGTAACATTGGCCCCTCTGACCACCATCAGTAGGCAATGAGGGTGTATTGCCCAAGGACACAAAGACACCGAAAGGCTTGAACTGACAAACTCCTGCACTGTAATGAAATGCTGTTGTAATTCATAGGGTATTTTTCAACAATTTGCTGTATATGTTAATAGCTGTAGGCAGGATATAGGCCTTTACGCTATTGTGGAGTGTTCTAGAACATAACCACAACTGTAGACGAGGAACCACAAGTTGAGCTGGGGTAAATTATGACAAATGGTCCCTCTACATCCTTAGACTCTAACAGGAGCCACCACACTAAACGGGAGTGTGAAACAAGGAGAAGATAACATCTATAACACTTTCATCTTATTGCAGCTCCCAGGAAACATCCCCCTGATCCCCCAGTCGATGCTGTGGTGCAGAACAAGACTGACTCATCCATCACCATTCAGTGGTCTCCCCCTGACAGTGACCGCCCTGTACCCATTAATGGGTACATCGTGGAGAAGAGAAAGGTTGGTGCTTCCACCTGGCAGAGGTGCAATGCTGGAGAAATCCTCACAACAACAGAGATCACCATACGCAGTTTTGCAGAGGAAGCTAGCTACCAGTTCCGAATTTCTGCCACAAATGCTTTTGGTCAGAGTCCCTATTTGGAAGTACCTGGTAGTTTTTACCTTGGTAAGTCTCTGTTTTATTATCCTTATTTTATATGTTTAATGTTTTTTTTTATTATTGTTATTTTTTTCTACTTTATAATTTTGTCCTTGTCTATTGTTCTTCAGAGCCCACTGCTGAAATCAGGAAAGGTCTGATGAACAGTACTGCAGTCTTTGGAGAGGAGTTCTCCATCTCTGTCGAGCTGTCAGCTGCTTGCTCAGGCTTCTGGTCCCTAAATGGACGTCTTCTGCGGAGTGGATCAGAGTACCTTATCACCAGGTCCAAGAATATACACACATTACTCATTCGTGTTGTGACGATGGAAATGAATGGAGTCGAAATCAAGTTTGTGGGTGGAGGTTCCCAGAGCAGTTGCATCCTTTCTGTGAAGGGTATGCAGTTTAAAATGGAATAGATATTTTCTGCATTGGACTTTATCTGAGTGATATTTTTCAGTCATGCCTATTAAGTGCAAAAATGTGTTTTAGCACCCTCTATCAAGTTCACCAACAAGTCTGACCATCCAGAGGTTGTGACCTGCAGCGTCCAAGAGACAGCTCAGCTGAGTGCTGAGGTGTCAGACTATGAGACTCAGGTTTGTAGGACAAACATGTTTCTTTACCACCTTGACCATTTTGAGGATATGCTTTCTCGTAGTTAATTATCTTGAACTGTTTAAGTCATGTTACAGCCTTTTACTGGGATTTGATTGTTTCCTAAATTCTGGGAGAACTAGAAATCTGATTTACTGTGCAGATGTTTTCACCCTCCTTTACTCTAATTCCCTAAAATACGATCTAGTGCCAGCAATATCCTTTGGAATTATCCTAAGGAAGGGTTCAGACAGCAGTAAGAAGACTAATGAACACACTAGACATGTCAAGGGTAAAGATTCGGAGAAGCTATAAAACTATCAAGGCATGACCTTCTATACACAGGCCAGCTAAGGAGAACATTGAGCAGAAATGCAGCCAAGAGGCTAATGGTAAATCTGCACATTATGCAGAGATCCACTGTTCAGATGGAATTTCTCTTTTTTTAAAGATACAACTTTGAACTGTTTGGTGAAGACATAAACATTTGAGGGGGAAAACCCTACAGCGTTGTTGCGGCAACTTTATCTTGTGGGAAGAAATTTCTATAGCAGGGATTAAAACCTGGTCAGGGCTATTGAGAAGATAAGATGAATAGTATGCTGCTAGTTCTGTGCTGTTAGAAATCTTGATTTACGTAATGTTTGGTTCTTTAGGTGGCTTGGATGAGGAATGGGCGAGAGGTGAAAATGGGGAAGAAGTATGAATCAGTTATACAAGAACGCAAGAGGATACTGATAGTTCACAATGTTACAGAAGAAGATGTGGGCCTTTATGAGTGTGTCTTAGCTGATGACCGGATGTCCTTTCAGCTCACATTGAAAGGTAAGTACTTTTGAACTTTAAAATAGTTTTAAAGTTCATTAATGCACACAGATCATTGGTTATAAGCCTTGTTTGGAAAACTATTGACCTATACAAGAAATAATTCCCGTATAATCCACCTCTGCCTAGATGAGCCTGCCAAATTTCTCAATAAAGCCAGGGGCCCCATGGGAATGTCATCCTCCCTTAGAGGAGACCTTGAGCTGAGTTGTGAGGTATCTTCTGCGAGTGCTGCTGTTATTTGGAAAAAGGATAAAGTGGAGATTAGTGAGGACCAAAGAACAACCATAATCTCCAAAGGGACCCAAAGGAAACTCATTATTAAGAGCGCCAAGAAAATCGATGAAGGATATTATTCATGTGAGACAGCAGCTGACAAAGTCACATTCCATGTAAAGATAAAAGGTACACCTATTTTTTTCTACAGGTAGCATTGATTATTTTGTTTTAAGGTTGATGCTATAAAATGAGGCAAACTTTGTTTTTATTCCCAGAGTCCCAAGCAGCAGCTGTATTCTCCAATAAGGAATTAGTTCAGACAGAGATCAAAGCCATCCTTACCCAGAGAGCAACGCTGAGCTGCAAAGTGGCAGATACCAAGACGGAGGTGAAATGGTACAAAGATGGAAAGCTACTGGAGTCGAGTAGGAGAATATACTGGGAGGCAAAAGGCACCACTCGTCAGCTGGTGATTGAAAATATAGAGAAGAGTGATGCTGGAGAGTACACATGTGAAGCTGGAGGGGAAAAGCTGGTTTTCAAGATATTTGTATCTGGTAGGAGTGCTTGAATATGGTTAATAACAATAGAAAGTATCTGTTCATCTACTTGTATTTTACTTCATATTATGATGTAACAGTTTGTCAGCCACCCTCTGCATTGTCTGAGCAGTGCACAGCACACATGACAACAAGAGACTGAAGCAGCAACTACAGCCTTTCATTCTCTGCAAACATCACTGCAACATGTGAAAAGCATTTGCTGGTCAACAAGATAGAGTGCACAGTCTATGATAAAGTTTTGCAAGCTGTGCACAAGAAAAGGCAAATTTAGACTGCATAGTAGCAACAGTACAAAACCAACAGGTTTCAAGACGTTAGATTAGTCCCTGACTCCAGTCGTTTCAAATCCTTTAAAGACAGCTCAACCATAACGAGAATTAGACTGAGATTCAGTTAGATGAAAAGTGTGCATGTATGTGACATGCTTATTCACCAAGCAAATATCGCTTAAAGTTACTTGAACATTAGCTGTGTGTTTATGTGGGGAAGGATTACTCTAGGCTAGATATGCATCAATCCAGATTTTTTTCTGATTCAGTCCGATACCGATACCTGGGCTGAGCATATCGGCTGCTATCCGATATCGATCCTATTCAACTGTAACCATATATCGTGCCCTGTTAGTGAAGGCTTAAGCCTTTACATAAATATTGTTAAAAATGTAACACATCAACACAGATATAAATGTACTTTAATTATTAGTAAATATGTAGCAAAAAGAAAGACATAACAGCTCTATATATAAAGTTCATTAGTTTGGATCTCTGATATCCAATATCAAATGGCAGAAATCCGATCCAGCTAATTTATCAATATCAGAGCCAATATCCAATCCAGGTATCAGATCAGCAATTGTACCACTAAACTATGCTATCTAGGAACATTAAGGTTTTTCATAGCAACAGTAGAAAAGGGAAGGTTGACAGAGCAAACACTTTGTTCAGGCATACGCATTTTAAATAGCATAAGATATGTAGCTTGCTCCACAGTAAACTGAATTACTCACCTGAAACAATGTCAAGATGAATAAAAACATCAGTGGTACTACAGAAAAAACTGCTTAAGTCCAAAACCAGCTGTCAGCAGCATTCAGCTAGTCCAAAATGCTGCACAGTGTATGAGATTCTACAACACACTGGTACTGCCATGATTGGAACCTCTGACCTTAGAGATTCGTCAGCAGCTGTGCCTTTATGGTGGGTTTTAGTACATATTTTACAGAATAAATATTACAACATCTGTCCATCCATCCATATTTCACGCTTTTCATATTAACGTAACTATTACCTTTGTCTGGAATTGTTTCTCCCAAAGCTTTCACTGAAAAATTTTCCATTTTTAAACTATGTTCACTTTTGAAACATTGTAACTATCCTCTTTAACCAAAGTTCTGATTCACTTTAAATGCAAAACTAGCTAGTATGGTGAGCCAGATTAATAATGTGTGGCAGTCTCGTTCTAGTTCCACATGCTATCAATCTGGAGCTGCTGCCATCAAATCTGTTGGGTAACAAGGAGGGACATTCAGCAGAACTTTCTGAGCTGATTGGCTACCAAAGTTTGATTTTAGCCAATCAAAAGGCAAAAAAGCCATTGCTAATTGTTTTCTTTTGCTTTTCATCTTATGAAAGATGAATTCTAAAATAAATAAAAAAATTATATCAAACTGAAAAATTGTTGCGAACCTGAAAAAGAACATTTAGAAACCAAAAGTATTTCTGAAAATGGAAAAAGAAATAAAACCTAAACTTACATTTTTAAACTACAAAAAGTTTGAAAGCTAAACGAAACTAAGTGTTGTCTTTGTTTTTTCTTGCTTTTACATCTAAAAATATTTTCCACTTACAAATATTTTTTTCCAAAAAAAATATTTTAGTTTCATATTTTCCAGGTAAAAAAAAAAAAAAGCAGTGAACAATATTTACTGGCCTTTAAGATACATTTGGCAGGTAAATGTGTTTTGTTGATACTTTTACAAGGATTTGTCTGATGTGTTTTCTCTTATAACTGTGTTATTAGATGCCCAGTCGGTTTTCTCAAACAAGCAGTCGGTCCTGAATGATGTTAAAGCCGCTGTGTCTCAGAAAGCCACACTCAGTTGTGAAGTGTCTGACACGAAGACAGAGGTTAAATGGTACAAAGATGGAAAGCTTCTCACTTCTAGCAGGACGGTACATACAGAGTCAAAAGGAAAAAGTCGCCAGCTGATGATAGAGAGCCTGGAGATTAAAGATGCTGGAGAGTACATCTGTGAGGCTGGTTCTGAAAAGCTTGTCTTCAAACTGCAAGTGGAAGGTAGGATCCAGCAGTAAACTGACATGTGGTTGGTTGGTTCATTTCTAAGATACTGCCAATAAGCATCCAGAAAAGTAGAATATTGCTGGAAAACTAACACATTTATACCATCTGCAGACATTCAAGTTCAGTCTGCCTTCTTCAAAAAGGAGTCTGTTCAGAAAGAAGTGAAAGCCACCCTTTCCCAAAGAGCCATACTTAGCTGTGAGGTTGCTGACAGCAAGACAGAGGTGAAATGGTTCAAGGATGGCAAGCAGCTGACATCCAGCAAAACAATCCACAC
>NW_015151427.1:224342-241509 GCF_000732505.1 Cyprinodon variegatus
TGTATTTGTTTTCAAATTCCTGTTAGATTTTTTTTTTCAAATATAGTTTTTAATTATCAGTAAAAACATCTTAATGGGAAACGCAACAATTACACCTTTATTTTTTATCACTAAACAGCATTTTGACCAGATGCCTGGATATTTTGATAACTTGTCTTTGGTTTAAAGTTCACCTTTCTCCTTTGCATCACTCTAATCTCTGCTCCATCACCCCAACTTTTTGCTGGATTTGTCATTGTTTGTTTTCAGTATGAGTTTTTTTCTTTAAAGTTAGAAATGTTTATTATCAAACATTTTTTACAGTAAAAATAGAGTTGTACACTAATGCATGTTTTTAATTTAATTGTATTTTTTTTATTTTATTTGTTGCTTAGCAAAGATTTTAAAAAAAGCCTTAGTAGGGGCTTTATAAATATATTTTATTTATTTATATGATTTTTTTGAGAGCTCCCTTCCTATTTACATAAGCACCTTGTTGAATTTATATTTGCTTTGTCTTTGATGTAACTGTAAAACATGACACCTCAGCCTCAAACTGTCATACACCAAAACAAAATTTGTTAAAAAACACTATTTTAAGATCAATTTAAAAATAATATGAGGATTTTCTTTATTTGTTGCAGAGAGCCAAAAAAGCTCTGCCTTTGTGAACAAGGAGTCTGTGCAGAAAGAAGTGAAGACCACTTTGTCCCAGAAAGCCACTCTGAGCTGCGAGGTTGCTGACAGCAAGACAGAGGTGAAATGGTTCAAGGATGGCAAGCAGCTGACATCCAGCAAAACAATCCACACAGAATCCAAAGGCAAGAGCCGTCAGCTGGTGATAGACAGCATGGAGAGAAAAGATGCTGGAGAATACATCTGTGAGGCTGGAACAGAAAAAATGGCCTTTAAGATACATGTTGAAGGTAAGGATTTTCAATACTGAATATATTGATATTAGATGAATAAACCCTCAGTACTTTTCTTTTACTACTTTTACAGAAATCCAACATAAATCAGCCTTCTCCAACAAAGAGTCGGTCCAAAAAGAGGTGAAAGCCTCTCTGTCGCAGAAAACCACACTGAGCTGCGAAGTTGCTGATGCAAAGACTGAGGTGAAATGGTACAAGGATGGTAAGCTGGTCACATCCAGCAAGACCATACATGTAGATGCAAAGAGCAGAGTTCGCCAGCTGGTGATTGACAGCGTAGAGAGAACGGATGCTGGAGAATACATCTGTCAGGCTGGGACTGAAAAGTTGGTCTTTAGGGTTCATGTGGCAGGTAGGAGGAAACAATACAGTACTTATTACTATTGTTGGAATGTAATATTATGTCAACTATCTTTTATAGCTTAAATAAATAAATATTCATTTGCTATGAAGGGAACAACAAAAAAGACAGAGGAAACTTTCAGACTGAATCAGTAAAGATTTGGCTTTTTCAAAGGGTTAAATAAAATGGTAAAAAATTTACATTCTTACATTAAAGCTGAGATTTTCAAAAAGTTGCCATTGTTTCTAAATGTTGCATGTCCCAAATGGGACATACCGGTAGGTTGAAAGCTTAGCTGGATACAGAGGAGTAATGACTATAACTCATTCAGAAGAAAATTCAGACTTTCTCACAGTGTGAAAGATCTGCAGACATGTTAAAAAAAAACAGATCGTTTTTTTAGCCTCCTGCATCCGTGTACTTCTTCTGAGTCACTGATTCAAAAAATATTTAACTATGCTTAGACATAATGTCTACGCTGAAGAGTTACTCTGAGTACACTGGAAAAACAATCTAAAAATAAGTTAAAATTTCTTAAATTAGGTGTATATACCCTTAATTTAAGTAGGTAAATGAGATAATTTGCCAATACAATGAGAATTTCTACTCTTAAAATGAGATAATTAGATAACATGCACTTAAAATAAGACAATGCAATTGTGTTTTCTTATTTTAATCTAAATTGTCTTGTTCCATTGGCAAAATGTCTCTTTTATCTCGTCAATTTAAATTTTAGATTTTTTACAGTGTAGGTACCACCACTGTAGCAATGGTATGTTCACAAATGACCTACATTTTAAACTTCCAACCAGCTGAACTGTCCAATACTTGTCATCAAATGGTTTCTTAGTGTGTTTTTAGCTAAACGATACTCTGGTAAAGCCTTTTTAGATGAACTGAAGCACACTTTAATTTGAAACACTTTTATCATTTGCTTTCTAGAGCCTCCAGCTGTTTTCTCCAACAAGGACTCAGTCCAGAGAGAAGTAAAAGCTGCTCTCTCTCAGAAAGCCACTCTGAGTTGTTCCGTTTCAGACTCTAAGATGGAGGTGAAGTGGTTCAAGGATGGGAAGCTTCTGACCTCCAGTAAGGGGATCCTCATTGAGTCGAGGGGAACAACTCGTGAGCTGGTAATAGAAAAAATGGAAAAGAAGGATGCAGGGGAATACAGCTGTGAAGCTGGAAATGAGAAGCTGGTATTTAAGCTCCACTTGACAGGTACCAGTTTATTAAAAACATATACTGAAGTGATCATTTCCTGCAACAAAAGATCTAAAACTGGTATTTTTTGTAGATGTGGCTGTCAAGTTCAAGACCAAGCCTGCCAAGGATACAGTTATCATTGAAGCAAATGAAAATATAGTTTTAAGAACTGAACTGACCACAGAGGCTGGAAGTGTGAAGTGGTTAAGAGATGGTGTAGAGCTAAAGGAGAGCAGCAAGTATGAAATACGAAAAGATGGGCTTTCACGCACTTTGATAGTGAAATCAGCAGAGACCAAAGACTGTGGAACATATTCCTGTCAAACTTCCAATGACAAAGTGGAATTCAAAGTTCAGGTTAAAGGTGGGTCAGATTAAAGTGTTTCTGCGTCTGTCCTTGGACATATTTAAAATTCTTTTCACCTGCTACCCTCTGTTTTCATTTCAGATTCAGCTTTGAAGTTTGTTGTTCCTTTGAAACCTGCTACGGTGGAGTTAGGAGGAACTCTTAGCCTAATTTGTGAGCTAAATCAGGTCTCAGGGGATGTTGTCTGGCAGCATGAGGGGCATGAAATTAAACCTGGAAACAGGCACTGTGTCAGAACAGATGGAGCAAAAAGGGTCCTCACTGTGACGGCGGTTACTAAAGAAGATGAAGGAGAATACAGCTGTGTGTGTAAGACTGACAAGACATCTGCTAAAGTATTGTCTAAAGGTAATGACCTTCACTTTTCAAGACTGAAATCAGGATATGACTGTATTTAAAGGTGCACACCAGGATTATATTGATTAATTTCATAGACTAGCTTTAATTTCAATCATTTACTCTCTTTGAAGATCTTAATTTAAAGGACAATGAAATTCGAGCTTTTAAACATGCTTGTAAATCTATCACTTTAACAACAAACAATGAAAATATAACCAATAGATATTTGCCGCTGGGAAACCAGTGCACTCCAAACAGTAACATATTTTTAACGTGATACGTATTTTAGGAATACTGTCAACTATTAAACACATGAAATTTTATGATATGTGTTTAGGTGTTTTTTGCTTGCTTGTTTTTGTGAAGAATGTCAGGGAAGACTAAGTCTGAACTCTAATGGTTCAGATTTTACGTGATAACTTGGAAAAATGAAGTCTTCCACCACAAGTGAAAAAGCATTATTTTCTTTTTTGTACGAATTTTGAAGAAAGATATTTGAAAATGCCACAGTGCAATCCATATTTGTTTTCCTATTATTCAATTTTGCCATCATTGTTCCATTGCCAATGAAAAAAAATACATCATTAGATAGCATCTTAAAAACCTTCTTAATTTATTTCAGCTCCAAGACTTGTGAGGTTAACCACTAAACTGAACAATGTTGCCGCAATGGAGGGAAAGGATGCCATTTTCAAATGTGCCGTCACCCCGGCTGACGTGAAAGTCAAGTGGTTCCACAACAACATGCCCATCACTGCTGGGCCCAAGTACAAACCTGAGCATGGAGGAGGGAGCTACTCACTTACCATTACATCGGTCACACAGAAAGATGCAGGAGAAATAAGTGTGGATGCAGAAGGCAAAAGCTGCAAAGCAACTCTTCAAGTGCAGCGTAAGACTGGATATGTTTGCTAAAATATCTGCAGTAATTTTCAGTTTCCAAGAAATCTAAATACAGTAAATGATTACATCCACCTCTTGCAGGTGAACCTGTCGTGTTTAAGAAAAAGCTGGAAAACCTGACAGTGGAGGAAGAAAGAGAAGTAAAACTGGAAGTGGTGCTCAGTAAGCCTTCAGATGAAGTCAAGTGGATGAAGAACAGTGTCGTACTGCAGCCTGAAGGAAACATAGAGATTAGAGTTGAAGGCATGAAGCAGACCCTGCTTTTCAAGAAAGTAACGTATTCTGATCGCGGCATATACTCTTGTGAGACTCTGGATGACAAGACCCAGGCAAAGCTCACTGTTGAGAGTAAGAATATTCCCTAATACGACTTGTGAGGAGAATATACTCAATATACCATGTGATATACTAACGAATGTACTTAAGGCTATCTTCTCAAAATGTGTAACTTCAGTACTGTTTTGCATTTACAAGTCACAGGGTTTTATTTATTTATGCTTAATTATAACACCAGATGTTTGTAGATTAACAGAAATCTTGTTTTTCACTAACTAGAGCTTCAGCTTTTATGTTAGGAAACTCCATTCAGTTAAAGGGGTCATAGGATGCAAAACCGAGTTTCCATTGTCATAGATGAATAACGATAGTTCAGTGGGTGAAATGGACGTACAGAGAAGTTCCAACCCCATCGACACCTCCTTTCTCTGCAAATCTCACAATTCCAAACTTCCACCATAAAACGGGCAAATACAAACGAACCCCCGGGTTGACGTAAACTCGAGGATGTTGCCTTATTTGGTTCTGGCCTGTATTTTTGTCACGCCCCGAAATGGACATACAGACCAGCCCACTGGTTCACTGGCCCAAGAACATGAATACAAGTAGATGTAAGACACCAGTTTAGCTGTTTAGCCTACAGTTGGGTTTACTTCTAGAAGAATTACAAAGCAGGCAGTTTTTGATAATGAGCCAGACCCACGGGCGTAAATGCAGTGTTCCAGGCTGCACATAAAAAAGGGAAAATTTTCACAGTCTTCCCAAGGATCCGAAGACTCCACAGGCATGGATTATTTTTGTGTATCAGAAGATCTTGTCAAAGTTTGATGCTAAGCTGTTCAAGCTGCTATGCCGCTGACCGAGCCATCAGCTCCGGGGCTGGTCTGGGTCTGGAGCCCCCCGCCTGCCTTACCATGCTTCCCCCCGCCTGCCCAGAAAGGCAGTGGTGGGAGCACGGGGATGTGGCTACCATCACCAGGTTGGGTTCGGTCACTCCTTCCCCCGCTGTTTCCCTACCGCTGTTTGCCAGGCTTACCGGACCAGCCCTGGAGCTGACGGCTCGGTTCTGCTGCACTGTAGTCGACCAAAATCCCAGACGATTTTGAAATTCCCCTGGGACATTTTTTTTTAGGTATGAAAAGTAGGACATGCTGGAAAAAGAGGACGTCTGGTCATCCTACCATATAAATAATTTTGATGTTTCAGTGAGTGAGTACTTGTTGCTATGATGTGTCTTTGCTCAGCAGCTTTGCTCGTTGTACACCAACCAATCAGCACTCATCTAAATATTCATGAGCATACCATAAAAGGAAGAAATCCTGTCGTTTCATTCTGTGGCTTATAATCAGGCTTGCATTAGGGCTCATAGAACATCAAATATGCCATTTTCAGCCCAACCAATGTTACACACCCTATTCAGAGACCTTAAGGACCAGCACCAAATACCCTATATAATCATTCTATGACCCCTTTAAGGTTGTTCTGAGGAATGATCAGATTAAACTGGATTGTCACAACAAAACATTTTATGATTATTCAGGGGGAAGAGTTAGAAAATGGCATCAATATAGTTTTGCCATGCTGATAATTACAGAGCAGATAGTTGACTCTAAAAAGAGTGAGGCTTAAAATTATTGTCAACCATAATTACCTCCTAAAAAACATCTGCTGTCTTAATTGCTTTTAAACAGAAAAGCTTTGCAGGCATGTTGCAGTTAGTAAGACAATATTTAAACCCAGCATTTATTGAATTATCAACAATTTAAAGGGTATAATTTGAATTGCAGACATCCCAAGTCTCCTGGAAGTTCCAGGAGTCTCCCTGATATAGATAGTTGTTCAAGGATGCTCTCAAGTCAGATAAATATCCCGGATTTTAGACTATGTGAGGTGGTGTTTTGTTAATGCGAGTGAGAGCGTGCAGGCAGTACAATAATTGGTGCACCATATGCAGTTTAGAACTACTTCAATTGCATGGACATGACAAGAGAGAGTGGGTAGGGAGAAGTTTACTATAAATAGTGCTATAAATAGTTACAGCTTGCGTTTGTTTCATATTCAAGTGTTATTAACTTAATTTTATTCTAGAGGTG
Source organism: Cyprinodon variegatus (assembly GCF_000732505.1). Lineage (NCBI taxonomy): Eukaryota > Metazoa > Chordata > Actinopteri > Cyprinodontiformes > Cyprinodontidae > Cyprinodon > Cyprinodon variegatus. The sequence continues at coordinate 230,778 of NW_015151427.1, forward strand.
AAATATAAATACCTAACAACACAAATGCAGTAAAGTTTATGGAAAACTGTTATTGTCATTTTCCATACTTTCTCAGTTTGTCATTGTGTTTTGATCCCAAAATGTTGTGTTCCTCTTCAGTGAAGAAGATTCAGTTAATAAAACCACTAACAGAAACTAAAGCTCATGAAACGGAGACAGTAACACTTGAAGTGGAGCTGAGTCAGGCTGATGTTGAAGGCTCGTGGACCAGAGATGGGGCCAAGTTAAAGTCAGGAGCAAACTGCCGCATCACAACTCTAGGGAAGAAGCACACCCTGACACTTTCCAATCTGAAACGGGAGGATGCTGGGATGATTTCCTTTCAGGCAGAAGGAGTCCATACTTCAAGCAAACTGATTGTCACAGGTAAATTATGCTGCCTGTTAACACTCCTCAAGAAATTACTGATCATTTAGTCACTGCCACATTTTGACTAAATGTCCCTGTCCTAAAGAACCTCCTGCTCTGATCTCCAAACCTATCATGGACATCAATGTTCCTGAGAAGGAGAAGGCAACTTTTGAATGTGAAGTGTCTAGAAACAATGCAGAAGTTAAATGGTTCAAGGTAAAATGTTACATGTGCAGTGTTTGCAAATGAAAATAATTTAATTCAAAAAGTAAAGCATTGTTCTAATATTTAAAAAAACAATGTTTATAAAGGATGATGTTGAACTGAAGCCAGGAAAGAACTTTGCTCTTCATTCCTTGGGCCGAAAGCGAACATTAGTCATCAACAAATGTACACCTGAAGATGGAGGAACTTATATCTGTCGGACTGCCGATGATAACACCTCTGCTAAGCTCACTGTTCATGGTAATTATTGAACTACAAACTTAAAACTGTGAGAATGCACTTATTTGGTTGTCTCTAAAATGGGTTCTCAATATGCCCCCCACAGCCAGAGACATCAAGATTATTAAGAAACTAGAGGATGTAGAGGCTGTGGAAAAGGAGAGCGCTTCTTTTACCTGTGAAATCTCTCATGATGATGTGGAGTGCAATTGGTTCAGAGGAAATACCAAAATAAAAGCCAACGACAACATCAAGATGAGACAAGAGGGTACATTTTAATAACGTAATGCTATTGTGACTTTTAAGTAAGTTTTTTCTTTTATAGAAAATGTTTTTATCATCTTACAGGTAGGACTTATGTACTGCTCTTTAAGTCTGTGACGCCTGAAGACATGGGTGAAATTAGATTTTCAGCTGAAAAAGCTTGTTCAACTGCAAAACTTAAAGTCAAAGGTAGGCACTTGATTCCTGCATATTGGTTACAGATATTTTCAAAAACATTAGAAACTGTATGGAGAATGGCATGAAGTATTAACGACTGTGTTGTAGCATTGCAACTCATTAACCGCATTCACAAAAGTCTTTAGTGATAGCTTACACCTACCAGTATATGTTAAACATTACTCATCCAATTGATCTAAATATGCTAATGACAGCAATCTTATATTCTAGTTCTTATTTTGTATAATAACATAATGTATGATTATAATATTATATCCTCACATTACTTGGCTTAGTATGTATTTTGAAGGAATAAAAAACATTGCATCATTCCGACAGTTTTTTTCTGATCGGTTCGACTGTCCAGTTGCAACATGCATTATTTTTTCTTTCCTCATTGAGGCCTGATGGCAACCCAAATACAAATGAACAGATCCAAACTACAGGTTTTATACATCAACATTCATGAATCTTTGCAAGAAGTCAACTAGTTTGCTGATTTACTGTGGGCACCTCTTTGTGGGATTATCTAGTAATTTTCACTTATTGCCATCAATGATTACTTTCTATTATGCAAAACAAATCTGTTAGTGACATGAAGTCATTTTTTATCCTAGACATTTGCCTCTTGTTTCATTGTTATCATGTTTTAGCTCTGCTTTCTCTGGCAGTGGCATCATTAAATGTTTGTAAGCAGCCGCACTATCATAAGCTTTGATACTGTACTTTGCACGAATCGGCCTTTTCTGTGTCACAACTATTAGTCATCAATCACACCATATTCATGTTACCATAGAGCTTCCTGTGAAGTTTGTGAAGAAACTCAGAGATAAGATTGCCATGTATAAGCACCGCGTACATCTTGAGTGCCAAGTTTCACGTGTCAGTGCAAAGGTGAAGTGGTTCAAAAACAAGATGGAGATCAAACCCAGCAAGAAGTATGATATCAAAAGTGAAGATGTGTACCGTAAGCTCACCATCAACGACGTGGACTCTCATGACGAAGACATGTATACCTGTGACGCTGAAGATGACAAGACATCCTGTAAACTTCTCGTGGAAGGTAAACCTCAAAAAACAGTAAAAGTCACTTGTAGTTGTACTGTTGTAAATAAATACACCACAAAAACAAGCCATCAGACTGCAAGTCAATGAGGCATAGATCTATTTGCCAGTGTGACATAATCTACTAATGTAATACTCAAACATTTACCAGTCTGTAATTTTGTTTATTTTCATAACAAAGCTTATCAACTAATTGACTGAGATCCAGCATTTCATTGTCCTATAACTCAAATAACAAGTTTTGAACTACTGTGGTAGAATTTATCTAGGTTTAGGTTCCCAGGTGAGACCTGGGTATTTTGCTAAACTCCTTTGGGGACTTGGATACTTTTGTGGGCAATGATGAGTCATCTTTAGGTAATAAGTTGGAAGAAACAGCCTTCCCTTTCTGAATCAAAGTTGTATTTAATCAGATTCCCACTGCATTAAATTAACACCATTTTCAGCACAAAGTGATCAATAAAAGGATCTGAAAACAGGGCAAACATTGATGGTCAGTTTTTTTTGTTTTTTTTTTGTGATATATTCTGGACATCCAGATAAGAGGAGAAAGGTTACTATGGTGATAACCAGTGAATCAGATCTTGTGGTGATGCAGGTTCCTGGATAAACCCGGGAAATTTAAATGAGTGATGAGTCTAAACTGGAAATGTCCAGCAGAGGCATTTTAATTTACTGCTCCGGTTAAGATTAACTCATTATCAGAGAGAGGTCAGTGAAATGGAATATGTTGAGGAATCATACTACAGATGCCATTTTAAGAACTTGCAGGAGGGAATTTCTATCTTGAGAAAATCATGAAAAAAAAAGATTTGCTTCCCAACAAACCCCCCATCCACAAATATTCAACTGTATGGCTTGATTATGTAATGTAGCAGGAGAATCAGATGAAAAAGTAATATTGGCTATATAACACCCATGCAGTTTATAAAATAACCGAATATGTAAAAGAGAGGCCTATTTAGGACTTGTACAGTAGGGATTTTTATTTTTATTTTGGATACTTGGATATTTCAGTGATGCTGTTTTAAATCGGTTAGTTATTTAACATATCAACAAATGATGCTTTGATTTTCATTTTCACATTAGGGGAAAAAAACATGTGTTTTATCTTTGGTTATATATCTAACTAACTATTCAATTAATAGTAGTTACCTTCATTTGCTGTTTTTTTGTCAGTTTTGGTTTACAACCAAACACTCATGATCTTTGTACGATCCCTACAGAGCAGTCCATCAGTATTGTGCGGGAACTCGCCGCTGTTGAAGTAACAGAGCCCTTTGCAGCTGTTTTTGAAATTGAAGTCAGTGTGGAATTAGTGAAGCCTCCCATTTGGACTTTGAATGGAGTTCCTGTGCAGGAGGGTGCTGACGTTGAGATGGAGAAAGAAGGCACCATGCACCGTCTCACTTTTAAAAAGACCAAAGCATCAATGACCGGGCCTGTGCAGTTCACTGCAGGAAAGAGCAAATCTGTTGCTCAGCTCAAAGTCAAAGGTGACCATTTTTTAAAGCTAGAGCATGAATTAGTACATTTGGTCATTTTCTGTGATAATACTCTTATCATGTATTTTTCTGTATTTTTAGAGCGTCCACTTGAGATTATAGAGCATATTAAAGATGTAAAAGCAAAGGAAAAAAGCTGTGCATTGCTCTCTTGCAAATTTTCCGCTGCACCTAAAGAGGTGAGGTGGTTCAAGGGACAGGTTCCTCTGGCAGCATCAGATAAATACACCCTAAAGCAGGATGCTACGAGGGCTCAACTTACTATTCAAAAGTTGACTGAAGAAGACAGTGGGGAGTATCGCTGTCAATCAGGCCCTGCTGAAACCAAAGGGACTCTAACTGTTGAAGGTGTGATTAATACCTTATAGAAATATATAGACCCAGAGAGCTCATTATCCTACTCAATCTGCTTTTTTCTTTCAATTTCTCAGTCCGGGACATAAAGATCACCAAACACCTGGTTAATACAGAGGTTGACGAAGACAGCGATGCAACATTCACATGTGAAATTAACTATACTGATGAAGACGCACAGTGGCTCCTGAATGAGAAGGTGCTATTCACCAATGAAGTGAACACCATCACACATGAGGGCATGGTCCACAAGCTCACCCTGAAAAACCTGGCACCTCAGGATGGGGGCACTATCACCTTTCAAGTGCGTAAAGTGAAAGAATCTGCAGAGCTGAAGGTTAAAGGTAAGGGCTGCCATTGACTGTATTTAAATGATTGTCTTTGGTTTCTTAACTTATTTATGTGTGAAAAAAAAACAGATGAAACTACAGTGCATTCTTAAAGTGTTCATATTCTTTGAGCTTTACCATATTAGGTCAGGGTGTAAGATTACCTAATATAGAAAAAAAAAAATTTTTTTCTGTCTATCACACACAATAATGCATGATTCTGGAGTGTAAGAACATGATTAATACTGAAGATTATGTCTACATATTTTTCCCTTTTTCTTAAAATCTAAAATATATTTTTTCCCGTTTTACTCCAATATCTGTAAAACATTTCCAACTGAATCAATTACCATGAGAGATCACCCGATTGGTAAAAAAACAAAAAAGAAGAAAAAGTAATACGTCTGCCGATGTGTTGTTTAAATTTACTGTAAATATAGATGGTCTTTGAGGCCCTCAAACAATAGTAAGACATTTTAAATGGGAAAAACAGTATATGAAATCAAGATGTATGGGAAGAAAAACAATATTTTAAACATTGAATTGTTCATTTAACTCTGTTTAATCCAAGTAGACAATGAAAAAAATACAGTACTTAGTTAGTCATAGGCAGCCATCTTAACTGACCAATTACAAAAGATGAGGATTAATCGAGGAAGAAGTCAAGTTGTCCATGTTAACTTTGGAGTAGCTGGAAAGATCTAAAACCTCAGGTGGGATAATCTGTTAGGTGGATACTAATTGTACTGTACATGCCAAACATGTAATGTTTTTAGTCGAGTAGTGGGAAGAAAACCAGTGTTAAAAGAAAGCTATTAAAAAGTTTCTTTCAAATATAATAGAGGGCCAGATGTGTCCCTTAAACTTACAGTCAGAGCTATGATGGAATGATTTTAGATCATAGAATATTATGTTTTAAAAGTATCTACTTAAGATTTAAAACTCTTTTAAATTCAGAGTTTGTTGCTAGAGAAACTGAATGTATACAGATGTCCTTTTTGCAACCTAAATAAGGTTAAATTGCTTTGTAATGAAAAAGAGATAAAACTATTCAGTTCCTAGATCTGCAAATCTAATACTGGCGATAGACTCCGAATGAGTGTAACTACATAAACAGGTATAGCTCCACATCTGCCTGAATAAAAATGAATGCTACAGTTTTAGATTATTCTTTTTATGAAATGTTCAAAATAATTTTACATTTACTTCCTCTTTGTTAGGCTACAAAATAAAATCCCAGTTGTAATGACTCAGAACAGTGGACCCCTATCCGGCCAGACAGACAGTGGAATAACTTCAAAAGGCGTTTATTAAAACACTAACGGTTAGAGGATCTGCAGCAGGAGCGACTAGGGGGTCTAAGGCAGGTAACTCTAAAGGAAGGAAAGACAGATTAGTGATCATGAAAGCCTGACGAAGGAAGATCTAAATGCGTGAGTCACTAACCTGGTTATATAGTTCAGTCCATGCCCAGAGAAGGAGATAGATACCACCTGGTCAGGTGACAGTTCGCACCGGTTGCCGCACAGAGAGTTCCAGAAGACGAGCCTGGAAGGACACACAACTGACTGAAAATGAGATCTGAACAGACGAAGGAAGGCTGGATAATCTAAATGGCGAAGTCAAGACGCAGATCACGTTCAGTCCACAATAGGATCCAACAGAATCTGAAGACAGGTCAGGCAAACAGATAAGAACAGAGACAGGCAAGCTCAAACGTCCGAATACAAAAATTAGTCAGGATCAGGCAATCAGAATGCTATTAGTAACCTTAAAAACTCTCAACACCAAAGGCTCAAGAATAATCTGGCACTGATGGCTGCGACTAAGCAGTTTAAATAGAAGCAGAAGCAGGTGAATCAGATAAGCAGTGATGAGAAAGAGGGCAGACTTAGACAGGTGAATAAAATGAACAATTAAGCCAGCATCAGTGCCAAGATCATTACACCAGTAGAAAATATCACAGGTTGTGGTTGTAATATCACAAAATGTGAAAGATTTAAAGGGTTTAGATGATTTTCATAGCCCCTGTACGAGTTTTGTGTAAATATAAAAAAGCTTATTTCTAGACTTAACACAGTGAAGACTGAGATATACTTTGTCTGTTCTTTTCTCCTCCATTTCTCTAAATTCCCTGCAGAGAAACGAGCCGTTTTCCTTAAGTCGCTAGATGATGTCACGGGAGAGGAGAAAGGCATGATAACTTTGGCATGTGAAGCAAACAAACCAAGGGTTTCCCCAGTATGGAGAAAAGAAGGTAAAGTCTTAAAAGCTGGATCAAAATATGAGCTCCTTCACACAGGAAAGTCTTTGGGACTGATCATTAAGGATGTCACCAAAGAAGATGCTGGAGAGTACAGTTGTGATCTTGGCACAGAGGTCACTAAGTCAAAGGTCACTGTAAGAGGTGAGTACTTTTGTGGTTTAGCAATCTACAGTCTTTTAGGTAAATAAAACTTTGCTTATAAAGATATTTTTTTCTTTACCTAGAAATTGGTATTGGTATCACCAAGAAACTGAAATCCGTTGAGGTGAATGAAGGAGACGCATGCAGCTTTGAATGCATTCTGTCACGTGAGAGCATTGATGACTGCTTGTGGTTAGTCAATGGTAAACCGGTTACAAACGGAGGTCGCTTTAAGATCACAAGTCAGGGACGCAAGTACATGCTGACTGTGAAGGATGTCACCCCTGCTGATGCGGGAGAGGTGGTCTTTAGCATTAAAGACCTGAACTCCAAAGCAACACTAAAAGTGGAAGGTATGCCACATCATAAGCTTCAATGTAATCGTTTCTCTTGTGTTTTTAAAGGTGTGCAATCTATTAATGTAAGTTTAAGTAATCTGTGCTCAAAGACCTACACTTAGAATCCATCAGTTTAAAATATAAAATTAGATTTGGTGTACTGATTTGCTGTCATGTGTTGTAATGATGACCTGAACAAAACTACAGGTGTTCTGAGATTTAAAACAAGGAAGCGAATGGAGCCCTGCTTCATCCGTGTTCACAGATTTATATTAAGTTCACGGCATAGTCGGCAATTAGAATAAATGGCTTCCTAAAATTATGTCTTTAACTAAAAATGCATGTTTTCATTGGACAGGAAAAGCATCATCCCTTTCAAACGGACTTCAAAATGTATCTGTTGTTTGTGGTGAAGATGCAGTTTTTACCTGTGAGGTGACCCATGCTAATTCTAATGTAAAGTGGGCCAAGGACGGTAAATCCATCAGAACAAGTATGAAGTATGAGATCAGTCAACAGGAAAAGGTCATGAAGCTGACCATACACAATGTGTCTGCTGGAGATTCTGGAGAGTACAGCTGTGAAGTTGTTGGAGGTGCAACCACACGAGCTAAACTGGAAATTAAGGGTAAGAATGGAATGAGCAATCTCTGTGAATTTTTTCTGCATAGCTACAACTGACAGGTATACTTTGTATCCATTTCTATATAAATATATATATATATATATATATATATATATATATATGATGTTCTGTATTAAATCTGTAGTAAAGCTGAAATTGCCTATTCATCTTACAAAATCATCTGAATGTTTTCAAGAAAAAATGTTTAGAGTAAACCACTGTCAATAACCGCTTGAACTGAAATCAAAGTTAATTTAACAATCAATGTTTAGGGTTTTTTGTCATGCTTGATGGTAAGGTGAAACTGAAATGAATAAAGTAGAAAACTTACTAGTAGTGTGGCACAAAAGGATATAAAGCGCAGGCAGAAAACAGACAGATTGGTGGAAGAATAAAGGGTAGTCAAGGGGGCGTCTGAGCTGTGGGAAGGAGTGTACTTAACAAGAATTGATCTGAACAGAGATATAAGGAAACCCAGGGGAAACGCTAACAGAAAGGAAATAAAAGTGCAAAGTGCACGTGAAAGGACTAAGAAACTGCTGAAGAATAGGACCTACTAAAATGGCATCATAAACAGCAGTGAAAAGAAGAAAACACAAGCATAAGGGAAACCCCCAAACTCCAACATCTAGAGAACATAAAGTTTGACGTTTGTGGATGTTATAGATTTCAGTTTCTTAAGTAGGGCTGATCTTATTTCAATTTTGCGTTGCACTAACTCACTCCAGGGTTTCATTTCTTTTCATAACTGTGAAAGCTTTATGGCGGCGAACCCACTTCAAGCTTATTAATGCTAACTAAACCGCTGGAGTAAAAATTTAAATGTCTTATTTTTAAAAGGACTGAATGTAATAGGACCAACACAGAGTGGCCCTGCAATTTAAAATTTCTGTTTGTTAAATTGTGAATACATTGAAAATGCAATAAGTGCCCAGTCCTAGTCTTAACATTACTTTCTGTCATGCATTTATAAATGATTTACATTCTTTGGTTTAATTGTTAAGATAAATTTGTACATTTACTATAACACAGCTCTGAACATTTGTCTTACATTAAATCAGACTGATTTTTCATGTTTCAGGCCAAATAAACCATGAGGCTCACCATAATATAGTGAATACAATGGAGATCCAAGATGTTCCTAATGTTTTGAAACTAACAATTTTGCTTTTTACCAGAACCGGTCCATAAGTTCACTAAAGTGCTTGAGGACATCGAAGCAGATGAAAAGAGCTCTGTGACCTTGCGCTGTGAAACAGCCCAATCGCCATCCATGGTGACATGGCTGAAAGGCCACACAGAACTGAGAGCTGGAGGTCAATACGAGATGTCCCAGAAGGAGAGAGTCCTGACTCTCATTATTAAACAGCTGGGCGAGGCAGATACTGACATCTATACATGTGACGTGGGCACTGCTAAGAGCATGGCAAAGTTGACTGTGAAAGGTAAGAACCTGATAACTAAAACTCAAAGGTACAGTGGAGGATTATAACACAATTTTGAAAAGACCCACCCACAACCCTGTACCCGCTCCTAAGAGGAAATATGTGGCCATTTCTCCTCGTGCACGCTCTGCTTAAAAGTTGCTTTTTGTATCACTCATATAAGCTTACGTTCCAAAAGAAGATTTGCAATTTTTCCACTATGTCAGACTCACCACCGATAAATGAAAATGGGGACGAGCATGTTTACTTACGTAAAGATACCACCAAAATAATTGACAATTAGGAGATCCACTTATTTTGATGATCCACCCGGAAAAAAGAACCTCCTCCACTATACGTTTAAAATACTTCTGACCCAAACAAACCTAACCTAATATTTTCATTTAACTATATTGGTTTTGTTGCACAGTTTATTTTATGCAGTTCCAATTAATGGTATTACAATAGCTCATTTAAATATCTTTTTTTTGTTGAAATAAAATTATAATTTAAACATTATTTCTTAATTAAAACAAAGCCCCATAACTTTAGCTAAAGAAATTAAAATTTAATTCTTAATACAAATGTTCTTAATAAAAAATAAGAAAGGGATGTGCTTTGGGCAATCAAAGGAGACAAGGAGATTTGAAGCATGTTTGATGTGTATACAGTGATGCACTGTTGTAAGACATAAAAACCTTAAGGCTTAAGCCAAAGTTCAGTAGAAGAAAGAACAGAAGTGTCTAAACCAGGTGAAAATTATGACTTAAATAGACCTTCTGTAAACTACAGATTAAATCCTAAGTATTTAAAGCGAAAGATATATTGGAATATTCTAAGGTTTTTGGTTACCAGAAAATGTGATTATATCCATAGAAAATATAATCCGTAACTGAAAAGTTATTAGCATAGAGTTATGTGTTTTATAACTCCAAAACTTTGAAAAGCATTTTCTTAAATGGAGGAATTAAATAATATATAAAATTTTTGTTTGTGTCTCTTATCTTGATTACGTTCAAAACTTACTCATGCAGCATTGCCAACAACAATTGTGAAACATTTGGAGAGCCAGGAGGCTGAAGAAGGAGCCAGTGTTTCTCTGCATTGTGAGCTCTCCAAACCTGGAGTCCCTGTGGAGTGGAAGAAGGGAACACAGGTCCTGAAGTCTGGAGAGAAGTACCAGATGAAGCAGAAGGCCTCTGTGAATGAACTCATTATCACCAAAGTAGTGCCAGAAGACAGTGGAGAGTACAGCTGTGTGTGTGGAGACCAGAAGACCACAGCCAGCCTGAAGATCAAGGGTAGGAGGAGGAATAATTATCAGCTAACCTTTGTTCCTCTATGTCTTTGTTTGAGCTTGTATGTTATACCTGTCTTGTCTTTTGTGTTAAGTTTTACTTTGTTTATTTACAATGTCCCTCCAGAGTT
>NW_015151427.1:242263-253235 GCF_000732505.1 Cyprinodon variegatus
GGCTTTGTATTTAATGGGAGAAGCAAAACAGGTGTATCCTATTGGTGGTGATGAACAAGACAAGGCAAGTCCTGACTTTGTTGCAGTCAGTCAGTAGGTGGTGTCAAAACACATGCATTTCTCTCTCTCTTGCTTTTTTTTTTGTAAAAAGTAACTAAACCAAACATTAAAAATGTATTGGAGTAAAAGTATGCAATTAAGTTCCGAAATAAAGTGAAGTAAAAGTGAAATTTATCAAAAATGTTATACTTGAGGAAGGTATAAAGTACTCTAAAATATACTTATGTACAGTAGTTAAGTATTGTTACTTCATTGCTATACAACACTGGACATCAAATGGTCAATAATTTTCAAACAGAGCGTTTCATGCAGACATTGGCTAAGAGGTGTAGTTAAGCAATGGTGGAGGTGAAATTAATTTTTTTTTTCTTTTGTGAATTTCATAAAATGGACTTCAGCACCCATGGCTGCTACAAAATGTTTATAAAGTGAATTTTGCATGATGTGTTTGTTATGATACATTTTCTTTGTGCTGTTGTGTACTGAGTTTATTTAAAATGTCCTCCATATGGTGTTTATATTGTTTTTTTTGGGTTTTTTTTTTATTGCTGATATATTAATTAAAGCGTCTTTATAGTGATTCTGTCTTTCATCAGTGTTTAAATACTTAATGTTATGTTTTGTAATTCAGTTTAGATGTGTTTTATGCTTGCATTTGTACTATTTGCTTTTGGAAACATTTGACTAAGTACCATTTATTAACCATCCAGCACAACCAGTGACGTTCAAGCAGAAGTTGGAGAGCCAGGAGGCTGAAGAAGGAGCCAGTGTTTCTCTGCATTGTGAGCTCTCCAAACCTGGAGTCCCTGTGGAGTGGAAGAAGGGAACACAGGTCCTGAAGTCTGGAGAGAAGTACCAGATGAAGCAGAAGGCCTCTGTGAATGAACTCATTATCACCAAAGTAGAGCCAGAAGACAGTGGAGAGTACAGCTGTGTGTGTGGAGACCAGAAGACCACAGCCAGCCTGAAGATTAAGGGTAGGAAATTTATATATTTAAAACCATACAATGTATTGCTTTTGTTTCTCTCAGTACCTGTATTGATCACACAGAAAATGTATTTATTATTTTCCGTAAAAATATTTTTTGATTTGCACAATTGCTGGCTTTTTATTCAGTAGTCTTGCTTCTTTTTGCAATCTGCTCTTATGTTCATGTTTATTTTGGGTTATTTCATCAGTATTTGACAGCTTGTTCAAGGGTCTTTGTGTGCAGAGCTTTATTATGGTGTTTTATGTATTTTTTTTTCTCTGTGTCTGTCTGGCAATGTGGCAATAAGAGCAATTGTCTTAATGCCAAAAAAAGCCCAACAGATTTTACTTTCACAAGTGGAGCAGTACGGCTTTCACCATAGTGTTCCGCTCGATTTATGCATGTAAATATCTTTGTTTTAATTCATGTCTGGTGTCTTCCACGTTGTGACTTTATGCAAGGTCTTACTTGCCTGAAACGTGCATCTTTTTTGTGGCATTCCTTTTTTTATTCATATATTTCAGAAACTATGAATGCATCTTTCTTGCTTGTTTTCTTGCTATTTGCTGTTTGGTGTTGTTGCAAAGCTTATTTTTTGTCGCTCCTTTCTAAGCTTTGCTCAATCAACAAGATACCCCTGATTGCTCAGTCACATTGCTCTGCATTGAGTAGCAAACAAAGCGCCTTTTGTTTTAACCAGATTTTTTTTTTTAGTTCAGGTAGTCATATAACTGATGTGATATGGCACACTGAGCTTGCCTTTATTCTCTCTCAGCTGTAAAGCTGTCTTCACCTCCTTTAGCTACTAACACAGAACTCAAGAAGCAGGAGACCACAGACAAAACCAAAGGTAGGAAGGAGAGGTAGATAGAGCAATATGGTTCTTTATGCTCCGCCCAGTTGGGCAATTCTGTCTCTGTTGCTATGTTGAGTCTTCCACTATGCCATAGTCTTGTCTGTGCTTTTATGATAGATGCAGGTATGGAGTAAGATGAATATATGTCCTTAGTGTTGATATATTTTATCTTCAATTTGAAGTCCTCGTGCTGTGACATTACATGCTTCACATGCAGGCAGATGATAAAAGCTGAATTCAGGTTATTTTGTTTAAACCAGCAGCGCAGATATCATCTTAAGGTTTCTTTCATTCTCACATTATGGCCGTTTCTGCTGTGTCACACTGTGACTTTTCTTTTCTCATAAGTGTCTGTCTGAAAACAGCTTTTTTAAGGGACTTTTATAGTTTGGCTCATGTACATGTATTCTAGTTAAGATGGATGAAGTTAAAAGCATTAAGCAGAAGAAACAGGAGACAAATAAAACTGTAGAAGGTGCATTTCTGAAGATTTTTCCCATCTCATTTTTGTTGAGTCTTTTTAGAAATGCTCCAAGTATTTAAACATCTACCTGGCTGTTTGACAGGGTGCCTTGTTCCCAGGCTAATTGTGCTTTTTGAATAGTTCGCTTTCAAATACCTGGCATGAACTTCTTTTTTGGAAGGTTTCCAAGCTCTCTAGGTTCTTTTCCTTTTTGCATGGGAGGCTGATCATTGATATGAAGCATTCGCACCCATGACATGAAGCCTTGAATGCTTCATGTAGCTACTATTTTTTTGTGAATTATATGTACCTTTGTACAGAAATAGGTTTCATTCTGTAAAAAAATACTCTTTAAGGAATTTTTTGCTATCTGATTATTAATGGATTAATCGGGAAAAAAAATATCGACTGATCAATCAAATAGCAAAATACTCATTATTTGCAGCCCTAGTACCTTGTATTAAACTTTAGGTAGAAAAATATATAACTTATGGAGAAATATACATATCTGACATATTGAAAAACTTAGGTAGTTTTAGGATAAAACAAAACTCTTCATGAATAATGCGGGTTAATCCTAACAGAATGGTGTGAATTGAAAGTAGTTTTAAGAGGAGATTAGGTTAATTAGAAATATCAGTAAGGTAGAGTTTTAAACTGTTGGTGCTGAACTTTCTATTTTTCTTGACTGCATGACGTTGCCTTGCTTTATCCTGAAATTGTATTTGGAGCAATGAGAGGATGAATAGTTGTGGCTTAAAGACTGTTTCTTGAACCCCTGGTAAACAAACAGGTCAGATTGAGGGGACCTAAATACAAACACAAGATAGCTCCTGCCTCCTCACTAATGTCTGGACACCATACTTTGCCGCCGCATTTATGTCTGTGTTTTTTCACATAAAGGCTGTTCAAATTTTTATGCTGCAGCCCCCCTTTTTGTTTTATCCATATATACCGTATATATAATACAGGTTTGGCTTTGGCTTTAGTTTGATTCTTGTAGCTTCAAGGAAGCTTCAACAAAAATAAAAAAAAATGTGTATATACCAAAAAAATAATGTAGCAACTAACTCCACTTAGAGTTCTCTTAGTATTATGCTGACTATAGTTGATATTCTTTTTCAAATTGTGTATTTATTTAGTAATGCATCTAAAGTTACAATTATTGTTGAAAAATACCTTATTTTTTGGCCTTTTAAGTTAAATATATTTAAAATTCCTTTTGCGTTAAAGGCATTGTCTTTAATTTCTCTTTAAAATTTTCAATAAATTCATCACAAGCTGAAAAAATATAAAAAGCTGTTAATCTTTTCCACAGCTGCATCAATTAAGTAAATCATGTTATGTTAAGGGAAAAACACAAACTAGGGTAAAATGGAAAAGATGATTCAGGATTAATAGTTTTCAACAAGTGAAAACTTTTAAGCTGTGGCATATTTGGATTCATCCTCCTCACTTTGATGACCCCCAATAAAACCCAGAGTCACTGATTGCACTTTAGGAAACACCTTTCTGCATACATTTTTTACTCTTTTTATTTGTGGAATTAGTGCCATACTCTCGTTTATGGTTAGATAATAAATGTAACAGTGCTCTGTTAGAGATCCAAAGATCCATGTTTTATACCTCCCCACAGCTGTATCCAAACCTTCCTCTTGTATCGCATGGTTTTATTCATGAAACTTTTTCACAAATTTCATCTCACAAATCTAGAACACCTTCAAAGAACAACTAGATTCATGCTCAGATTATACTAAAAGTTCCCCTCAGGTATGATTTTTCTCTCTGTAGCTAATTTTACCGTTATTTAAGTGGGAACATTTGCATCATAAAATGTGCATTGCTGACATTTAGTGGTCTGAATGGGCATTGTCTTCCTGATTTAAGGCCTATAATCATGACTCTAGGATATTTCCCAAAGAGTATGTCCATTGTTTCTTTCTCATCATTGTGTTGAATTTGCATATATCTATGTGCTAATTTCTTTATTTTCTTGTTTTCAAGAAGGCAAATTGAGATCTTGATGGAGCAGCTAGCATTACAGACCTCTTTGTCTTGGTAATTATATAAGATATGCAAAATTTTATTAGAAAGTGAAACTCAGTCCTTTCTTTTAATTATTGACACACAGTTATTCCTATCGTGTGCCTGGAAAGCAAAGCATCAGAGCAGGAAGCGAGTGTCATTCTGCAGTGTGGACTTTCCAAATCTGGAAGAAAGGAACTAAAATACTGAGTTGTGGAAAAAAGTACCAGATCAGGCAAACTGGATTAAGTTACAAACTACAAATCTTTAATTTGACTTTTTCGAGACACAGGAATCTATTTTTGCATGCCCTTCAAGTCTTTCATTTCACATTCATATTTATTCATCTTTCCATCACTATACCTCATCATTTGTTCTTTACTTTCTAAATAATTAATGTCTTGTTGTTCTTCAGCCTCCCCAGTTATTTTCACAAGGCATCTGGAAAGCCAAATTGTGGAAGAGGGTCAGAGTGTCACCTTTTACTGTGAGCTTTCCAAATTGGGAGTTTCTTTGGAGTGGAAAAAAGGAGAACTTGGCCTTTGTCCTTGTGGCAAATATGAAATTAAACAAACGGAGAACATGGCTATGCTAATAATCCATAATGTTGAACCAGAGGACTCTGGAAGTTACACTTGTGACACTGGTGAAAGTCAAAGCACTGCAAAGCTAGATGTGAAGGGTACGCTTACTATAACCTTCTCTTTGTGGCTAAAATATTTTAGTGGAATCTGCTGTTGTCTTTTCATGATAGAATCAAAAAAGATTTAAATCAAAATTGGGACTTTTTGTGTCACATTTTCTCTGGTACTGCTTACTTTTTCAAGTTTTTAAGTGCATTGAAAAAGTATTAGCATCATTTCATGTGATGGAGCAGCAGTCCTAACAGTCAAAACAACCATTATTGCTGTTATTGTTTTTTTCCTTTAGCTGTAAAATCCACATGGTCCTTGTATTCTATTGAAATTACCAGTTTTATGATACAGAATCACAATTTTTCAAATTTGACAGATCTTAAAGACAAAACATGTAAAGTGTGTTGCCTAATGCCAAAAAAAGTGAAAACTATGCAGCTATTGCAGTTAAACTAATAGAAAAAACACCCATTTATTACACTTTCATTTTTTATTATATTTAGAATGAAGAAAAATATATACTATCCAGTTTTCTACAATTTAAGTCACTAGGAGCACCAGGCTGCATACCACTGTGGGAGACAAAAAACGAAGGAGTACTGTTTCTAAAGCGATTCATTCTTATTTTAAATTCTTTACAAATGAGCACCTGACATGTGTGGCATACAGCATCCCTTTTGCTAAAGCAATGTCTGAAAATATTTTTAAGTTATGTCTCCACCAGCTTTTGCACATTCAGAGACTGAAATTTTGTTCATTTGTCTTTGCAAAATATACCCTGCTCAGTGATATTGACTCCCCAGAGCATAATATTGCCACTACCATGTTTAAATATGTGATTGTTATCTTAAATGTGATCTTTAGTGTTAGTTTTTCATCATCTATGGCAAATTTTCCCAGAGCAATGATAGTTATTTTTGACCTGAGGAAAATACCCATTTGTTTCTTTCCAGATCACAATGAAAAACTACTTTGTTCATTTGTCTCATATATAAACAAATGAAAAATATGTTCAAAGAGAGTTAAAGAATTCTCCTAAACTTAGATTAATGTTTTCCATTTCCCACAGCCAAACCTGTCCTTTTCAAAACTAAGCTTCAAAACCTTGAAAGGCAGGAAGGAGAGTCTGTTAGCTTTTGTTGTGAGATCACCAAACCAGGAGCTAGTGTGATATGGAGGTGTGGTGACACGATGCTGACAGCAAGTCACAAATATCAGCTAAAGCAGGATGGGACTATGGTAGAACTTGTTATCTATAAACTTCAGGGAAGCGATGCAGGAGAGTACTCCTGTGATACAGGCTTCCAGAAGACTTCAGCGATCCTTTGTGTGAATGGTAGGATTTCTTTTCCTGCATCATATGGACATCATCTCTTACATCCCATCTCACCTTTTCTTGTTTGCCATTTTCTCAGTGAAAAACACTTGAGCATGAAGAGATTAGAAATGATCTTAAAACATCCAACTGAAATCCCCTCTTTCAACCTTTGTCTTTTAAAAATTTATATATTTTTTTTTCACATTTCCTTACTCCTACAGCTATGTACGCAATATGATATTGAGCTTGAGCACTTAGCATATCTCATCACTTTTTCTTGTTTCCTATCCTTCCTAAGCATTAACCACACAAACCTTCTTGCTTTTTACACTTGGTGGTCACACTAACATCCCAGCAGAAACCTTTAGACTATTTTCATTACAATCTGCAGAGCTTCAGCTTTTCAATATCTGTGCTGCTGCCATGTCTCTGCAGCCATTGACATTCTCATCGTGAAGTTCTTGGACAGCTGCGTTGTTAATGAGGGGGAAGATGTCCACTTCCAGTGTCAGCTTTCTCACGCGGAAACTCCACAGATCCAGTGGAAACTCAACGGAGTCCCGCTGCAAAATAACGAAATGAATCTCATAAAGTCTGAGGGCCGAGTGCACAGCCTCACACTCAGAGGCGTCACAGCGGTCGACTCTGGAACAGTCACTTTCACTGTGGGAAACCACACCTCCACTGCTTCTCTCACAGTCAGAGGTAAGAGAGGTGGAGGTAGTTTTAAACCATTTAAAGCAACGTTCTCATATGGACTTTTCTCCCTTTTCCTTCAGCTTTACTCTTTTGGGGATATTGTAGATATATTAATATTAAACTTCTCAAAGCTTATTGTCATCTTTTTTCTTTAATAACCTATTCTTTTTCACATTAGTGAAATTGCCATACTTTAACATAGATCCTTCTGGTATTTACAAAGCATATAACAAGTTTGAACCACTCTCCTTTAAAACTGCAACAAAACAAACCATATTTTTTGCAAGGTATATCATTAAATTTTATTTTACCTGCATTTAATCAGTACATTTTTCTTTTTCTCGATTATAGTCAGTTTTTTTACTTTTCTTATTAAAATCCTTTTTTTTTGGTGTAAAAAAGCCATTTACGTTTTTGTTGTACCTTCTGCCATCAGGATGTTTCACACTGAGTTTATTAGCAGAGATGTACCAACTGAAACTTTTGTGGCGAAATTAAGTTTGGACAGTTGAAATATGAAACAGACAATATTTAATTTTTGTGAAATAAACCAATGAACTCTCAAAAATGACCCAAGCCCCCTCTATCTTACCTAATCACTGAAAATCTATAAATACACTAAAGTTTTAGGATGTAGAAGAGAGGAATCTGCGCAAATGGAAAAAATGAAACACAACTAAAAAAGAATAGATTTCTTTATTTTTTGCAAATCTTGAAAAACATGTAACACTAATCAGTGTTACACAGCTAAATGGAGATAAGATGAATAAAGGGTTGAATATTTAAACTTTTTTAGTATCTCCTATTAGCATTTAGCGTTATTATCAAGGTTAGCAATAATAACAGATAGTGTCATGTCTTTAGAGCTCTAGCAACTTTTCAAAATCAATATTGTTGCATGAAGGATACTTCTGATTAACTGTTTTATAATTTATTCTTACAGTGATTTCCAAACTGAAGATTGCTGTTGTCAGCATGTTTGATGCATTCTCTGATCTGATCTGATTTAGTTTCCGATTAGCCAATCACCAGTCAGGTCCCATACATGAAACGTTGCCCCAGCTGATTTGTCAGTGTATCTCTAGTGTCCCTCAGCGAATTATTGAGGAACACCTGTAGAAATTAAGTTGACTATATGTCAATTTTCTAATATTTTTTCTGTTTCCTGTGAAATATAGCTTTCAAAAAAATGTTTTGACATCATAACATAATTTTGGAATGCTTTAATTAAAAAAAACTGTATGATAATTGTGTTCATTATCACACCTTCATAATAAACTAGGTATATTTTCTGATAAGGAAATCACTTAATCTTTTTTATGTTTTTTATGATGTAAAGTCTTTCAAGCTGTAGGTTATGCATGTTGTATGTTTTTTTGTGCTGTAATGTCTTATGTGTTTACAATGTGTGATGGAAGCCATGTTTGCCTTCTAACCTATAACCCCCAATCCTTATTATACTCTTCTTCTTTGGCTTTTCCTTCTGGCAGCGGCACCAATATTCTTTAAAAAGAAACTGGAAAACCGAGAGACCAAAGAGGGAGAAGAGACCACTCTGTCATGTGAGACATCCAGTCCTGACTGTAAGGTGACATGGCGGAAAGGCTCAACTGTCCTCTCTCAGGGGGAGAAGTACACCATTCAGCAGAGAGCTACCATTCACAGCCTGGTGATACACAAGCTGGTCAAGGAAGATAGTGGTGAATATACCTGTGATACAGGAGAAACGAAAAGCAGCGCCACACTAACTGTAAAAGGTAACTGCTTCTTTATCGACCTACCATGTTCTTTTTATCAGAAAAAAAACAAACATCTAACCCTGGGAGTTACAGCTGGTTTAGGGATGCTGATGAAGGTTTTAACATCATAAGGTTTAAGTTTTTAGATTAATTTCTGTCTAAACGTTAACAAAATTAAATCACTTTCACAGTTATTAGGTCTTAATGCAAACCTTTGTTTCCTGTGTAAAGGCCACACAGTTTCTGCTTTACCGGTATTTATGATAAAGAAAAGTAAATCTAAACATTTTCTAAGCATGGCCTAGGCTCACCAATAGGCTTACATGCTTTAGGGGTGTTTTTAATTTATGCTGATCTACTTTTATATAGTAATTTAGTAATAACCTGAGTGATATAAAACTTGTCAACTTTGGAGCCGATAGGACAATTTCCATTGGGTTTAAAATAAATGTATTATTATACTGTGGTAAGACATTAATACTTGCCACATCACAGCTATATACACAGTCTATGAGTTTCAACAGTCTATGACACAATCAGATTTTTTAATGCTATGCTCTGGTATTTTACACAGTTTCATATTAGTATGTACATAGAAGCCATTACACATTAAACATGTGGTGCATATCAAAGCATGGAAAGTGAGCAGACTAACTCTGGTAGTTAGGGCACAAAGATATTTTGAGTTGTTAGATTTTTCACGCCCCTAGTGATCAGAAGTTGAAGAAAGCTTTGTAAGGAAAGCCCAGCGGGTCAAGCCTAGTTATTCTAAGCTTAAAGGGGAAGACCATTTTTTTTTACATTTGGCCCTTGATTTTAAGTTATTACATCATGTTCTACTCACCCATATGAGTTGTGTGTCATTTGGAGCTGTTCTGAAGATATTCCGTAAGGTTATATCCAAGTAACATCTTCCTATAGGCAAAGAGTTGAAAGCACAAACTAAACTGTTCATAATATATTCTTTATGGTACGCCAGCATTTATAACATGTAAACATGAATAACGTAAAATCAAGGGGCCAATGTAAAAAAAAAAAAAAACTATGTTCCCCTTTAAGTTAGTTTATGCTTGCTTCAAGGCATTGACTTAGTGATGCCAGAAGGCGGCGCTGCTGAGGTGACGGAGGACATGATGACTTACTACAAAGACTTATGTCTATCTGAGTTGTATTTACAACCAAACACGTGGCTATGATGATGAATGCCTGTACCTTTGACAGACAGACAGACGGACAGACGGACAGACGGACAGACGTAGTCATTCATTCATTCATTCATTCATTCATTCATTCATTCATTCATTCATTCATTCATTCTCCTTAGTCTTGACTTGGGAAAGATGATTTAATTAAATTTGGTTGTTGAGAATGAAAAAAAAACTTTCATCATCTTACTTTTTACTTCACATTCACTCAGAGAATGTCCGCATTGTCCGTGAGCTCCTCGATGTCACGGTGACCACTGGCCAGGACGCCATCTTTGAAGTCGAGCTGTCACACTCAGGTGTGACTAACGGGGAATGGTGGCTTGGAGACAACCTCCTTCAAAATAACGATCTCAATCAAATGAGTGTTCAGGGTAGAACTCAGCGACTGACTTTGAAGATGGTAACCACAGATGAATCAGGGGATGTTGCCTTTGTCATTGGTGAGGAGAAGAGTGTGGCTTGCCTTCTGGTGGAGGAGAAACCCAAAGGTAAAATAGATGACACTGCACCTTCAGTGTTTCATTTCCCAGATCCAACTTAATCAACAGCAAATTGATTTTGATATAAATCATCTTCATTATTATTACTATAATAACTCACGTAAAGTATTTGCAGAAAAAAATACTTAGGACATTAACTCAATGTAAACTTAAACGCCACTTCAAAAAGTAAAACTCATATGATACAGAGTTGGTTTTACAAAGATAAACATATTATTTTTGGTACAATATACACATTACATAAAAACGATAATATTCAGGCCTTTTAAGGGACATTTTAAATCCAGAAAGAAGCATTTTTTCAGACTGACTTAATATTAGCCCTGGATACAGTGACTAAGTGACTATAGGGATATATTGATAAGGACTGCCAGCAACTGTATCAAAACCTCAAATGTTTGGCTATAGGGTTGGGTGAGGGTGGACTCAAAACAGCCAAACAGCAACCGTGATGTTCCCCTCAAATGGTAATGGAAGTTGTTTTTTTTTAAATAAAGC
>NW_015151427.1:253342-273806 GCF_000732505.1 Cyprinodon variegatus
AAATGCAATGTTGGCAACATTTCAATGATAGTTAGGTTACATATTTTATTTACTGATTTCATTTTCAATATGCAATTACAATTTGTAAGATCCAATCCAATATGTTGGATTTCCCTGATATGGGAAAGATGGATGCCATGTAAACCCCCCTTTTTGAATTGGATTCATTACTTTCCTATCAGTTTTTTAAAAAATTCTGATAATCCTCACATATAACCCAACATAGAATAAAATATAATTTAAGTTGATCTACCAATGGAATAAATACACTCATCTACTACCTTATTTCAAGTACAACGCAAGTATCCTACTTTATGGACCTAATTACTCCTTCCTTTATCTGATAATTTTACTTACCAGTTCGATGAGAACTAAATTCCCCTATTTTAAAAAGTCTGTACTTATTTATAGATTGATTTTTGTGCTAGGAATAGTTTTTTTCTACTAGAAATATTGTAATTTTCTTAATTCATCAGATGTTTTGTGAGTTTAAGTACACAGTTCCTGCTAAAGGTACCATCGGCACTGATTTATAAATAACTTTGAAGTTTACTTTCTCTTGCTTGTAGCTCTGCCAAACAAAACCTTTTTGAAATAATTTAAAAAAAGTGTAAGAGTATTATTACTCTATTCAATTGTTAATTAATTAATTAAATTCAATTTTAAATACTTTGACTCCACTCAAGATTTGCTTGCCTTGGCTTTGAACTTGACAGGTGAAAGAACCCGGTCTTGCTTATGACAGAAAAAAAGACTTGGAACCGCCTTGGAATTTAATTAATGTCATATAATATAAGTCAAAATTAAAGTACAGCTGTGAGACTAATAATCCCTGTTTTTCCCATATTTACAGTCGTAATATTAGAGAAACCTCAAAACACCACAGCAGTGGAGGGTGAAACAGTCACATTTAGCTGCTGCATCTCCAACTCCAATGCCTCTGTCACTTGGATGAGGAACAATGTGCCAATCCAAGCAGGAATCAAGTATGATCTGAGGAAGAATGGTGCAGTACATCAGCTTCGAATCCACAACTTGTTGCCCGAGGACTCAGGAAAATACCTGTGTGACACTGGGGATGCACAATGTGAGGTCACTTTAACTGTGCAAGGTAAACCAAAAATCATTGCCATTTATATTGAAAACTGGGCCTTGATAGGAACCAAGAAATACCCAGTCTGGTTACACAGACAAAAACATGTTGTTTCAAATCTTTATGTAAGTTTCTGTCAGCACCTCCAAGTAATGTCATACTTTACCAACCTGCCAGGTGCCCCAGTGTTCTTCCAAAAAGAGCTCAAGAACCAGGAAACCATCGAGGGTGATGATATCACCCTGCACTGTGAGGTGTCTAAGCCAGGTGTTCGAGTTGAGTGGCGGAAAGGAGGCATTGTCCTCCGGCCTAGTAAGAAGTATGAGATAAAGCAGGAGGGGTGCATTCAAGAGCTCTGTATTCATAACCTGGAATCCGAAGACAGTGGTTACTACACTTGTGATGCAGGAGAACAGCTCACTACAGCTTCTTTGGCAGTAAAAGGTAGTGTCCATTGTTGTTCTTTCTATGTCTGTCTTGATTGTGTAATGTCTGTCTGGTATAATGTCATCTTGTTTGGTTTTTCAAACCAATACAGTGCTGATAATGAGTATGTTTAAAGCTTAGTGTGTGCATGTGTGTATTTTTCACTCAACAGTGAAAGAAGTCTTCATTGTTACTGGTCTTAAAACCACTGATGTCTTTGTTGGGGAATTGGCAACATTCTCCTGCCAGCTGTCTGGAAGGGCGCCTGGTAAGGTGCAGTGGTGGCTGGATGGCACCTTGTTGGAGAACAGCCCCTGTATTAAAATAGGGGTGGAACAAGGCTTTATCCATACACTCACCTTTATGAACCTGGCTACGGACGACTCGGGCACTGTCACATTCAAAGTGGGCAACTTAACCTCATCTGCCAAGCTCTTAGTCAAAGGTATTCTGTTTAAGGATCTTAGTCTTGCAGAAATTAAACTAAGACATTTAATACCCTCCATTAAATGCAGAGCTCCAAAAGTGCCAAATTTCAAGAAAAATAAATAATGAACTATTATTTAAATGTGTCATTCAATAACTAGAACAGAAAGCAAATCCAAACATCTCTTAAATATACAAATTATTCTGTTTGTTAATAAAGTTGTTGTTTTAGGATGTATTTGATGATATGCTGCCTTGCACAATTTTTGTTTTTGGGTTCAAAACTACTTACATTGAGCTAACATTTTCAAACAAATGTGTGAATCTAAACTACGTACATGCTGGGGTCTGTTTCATTTTTAATTTTGTAAATTTGTGATCCCTAAGGACTAAGAACCTTTAGCGGTTCTTAGGTCTTTTAGAACTTGTTGGCAGAGAAAAAATATAGCCTTTTATTTCCCTGTCTAAGCCTGGTCTCTTCCATGAATTCTGTAATATTTTTTCCAAGAAATGCATGTGACTGAGACTATTAGGGACTGCTGGTTTAAATTATTGCATGGGGCACAAAAGTAACAAAGTCATCAAAACTTGTTTTAAAATATGTTAAATAGTTTATATTTATACAGAGCTTTTTCTAGTCTGAGGACACCAAAGCTCTTCAAACTATAATCAGTCACTGATACACAAATTCCCTTTCTAACAGTAGTTAGTCATCTATATAGCCAACACTGCTGCCCTCAGACAAATCAACAGACGTGTGATCGCCATACAATTGAATTCTACATTTAATCATTTTATTGTATCTGAAAAATCATTGACACATTTAAATAATTGTAGATGCATTTACTTCTCTTTAGATTATTTTGTATTTTTTATTTAAGACATAAGTGTTGTGTGTATTGCATTGTTGACATTTTATGAGTAATTTCTCATGAAATTATTTAATTACTTGTCAAACAATGTTAAACACTTTGAACTTTATGGCCCTGATCTGCTAAGATCCCAAATATGAGGCACTTTGTCCAAACAAAAACTTGCACTTGCACTTAGTGGGCATGTTGTAAGCGATCTATTAAGATTTCATATGCAACAAATTATAAATGCAAAAATTGTGTGGACAACCCTATTTAAAAGATTTTGCATGTACTGATTGTCACCATGGAACCTTAAGAGAGCAAAGGGACATATGCGTTCATCTTTCCACCATGACCTGCAGACAATTTGTGTGTGAGTTCGATTTTGAATTTCAATGTCCTAAATATAGACATATGAACTGCACCCTCAATCTAATTCAGCCTTGATAGATGTCATTGTGGATGGTATTTATATACAGTATGCATATTCTTCCAGTTTTTGCAGGGTCTGCTTACTATTTTTTCTACATATTATTGAAGATACATAATCTAAATGGACAATGCCTGCTATTTTGCTTTTATCACAGACACAATTCTGGCTGCATTTTGTTAGTAGATTAGCTCTGTGCCTGCTATCAAATTTGCATCTGTTTTTATACATGCAAACCTTAATGGTATAATGGAGGATTTTCATGACTTTATGAAAAGACCCTCCCTCTCCACTTAAAAAACAAAACAAAAAACAAAAAAAAAACACATGCACAACCCTATACTCACTCCCAAGAGGGAACGCTTATTAAACACATGCAAGAGCATGCACGAGCCAATCAGGGACTATACAGTATTTGCACATAAAATTAATTTACTGTATTTTAGATGTAGTTTTTAATGTTGATATTAAGATATTTTTAAATGCTTTAAAGGAAAAGTGTGGTCAGCAAGGAATAACCAATGAGTCATTTTTTATACCCTAAAAATAACACGTTCGTGTTGATTTAATGAATTTAGCGTTAATCAGCAGACAAATAAATACAATATTTTTCGTTGTGATCACTGAGTCCGGGACTGGCCATTTTTGGCCAAATATAGTAACACCTAACTCCTGACATCTTCCTGCAGTGACGTCACGGTGTGGTATGCAGAGCGTCATTCTTGCGGCTTTAGAAGCAAAACCAATGGGAACTACTAGACACACCTGCAATCAACAAAAAGTATTCAAGATTTTGAGAGAACTTCACAACTGAAATTCGCGAGAGCTATAGTTAAACTGATATTGCCCATGTGCATGGCAGTTGGATGTTGTAATACATCGGGTAGAAGTGAAAAAAAAAATGTCATTTCTCGTTTCCAATTCATGATCCACCAAGGGTTTGTCATTGGATTGCCAACTTGAAGAGGGAGGACTTGCCATCAAACTTCTGGGCAAAGTTTTAAATCCGTTAATCTTCGCTCCACATAGTGCACTGTACATCACCATCATGGATGATAGTGCGTTGTGACAAACACCAGATACAGCACTGGGACCTGCTTAACAGCCGATACCGCACTGTGATGTCACAAACCAGTACGTGGCAGTAGCATTCTTTGAAAAACATGGATGTCTCTGGTAAAGTAAATTCAAATGAAGTTACTCTTAATTAAAAGCACTTACCGTATTTATTGAAAAGTATGAAATAATTTCATACTTAAAGTACTTTCTGAAGTTTGTATTCTGAATGTGACCAGACTTTTCCTTTAATTCAGTATTTTTGTGGCACTTTTGTGACTCCTCATTTTCAGTTGTTGTCATAGGTTTACAAAACAACAACCATTATTCATTTGAGATAGTTAAATTAATATTAGTGGATTACAAAAATAGCAAATATTATGTGAATATTGTTATTCTTTGTGACATATTTTTATAGGGTTCAGTTAAAAAAAACAACTTTAATATCAGATACTTTTAGAATTCTGTACATCACTGTGCATGATCAAGATTGTTTTTAATATTGTCAATGATATTGCTGAGAGTTTTGTGCTGTATGCTTTGTTATCATCAAAACACAACTGGGTGCAGCATCACAACTAATATATAGTCAGAACTGTTCAGAGTAGTTCCATGGGAATTTGAATCCCCAAAGTCCATTAAAAAACTCATTATAAGATAACAGCTGATTCTATCCGTATTCTGTTTTTGTAATAATTGGTGTATTTTGGGCTGCCGAAATGGAAAACTGATAATCACGATTGTGAACAAGATCTTTTAGAAAGAGACTGTTTCTGAATGATGTTGTGCCTCTAATTTGTACATTGGCCCAAAACAGAAAAGATATTTTAAAGATAAAGTAAGATTATCTGAAATAAAATTATGCATTTAAAGAATGAAGAACAAAAATATTTAAGAAGAAACAATACAAAAAAACTGCATATGTTTGTATTTATGTAATTGTCATGTATGTAATTGGCAGTTAGTACTGCCTTCTAAGTTAAAATGTATTCTCTTATTAGTCAGCAGTACATTTACAACACATTTAGGTAAATGGAAAAAAAAGCTTGATGTGTCACCATATATATTAAGGCTTATTTGCATTATCCAGTTTTTGAAAAACCGAAACCTGTTGATAACCTGTTGATGACTTAAGCTGATTCTGGTTTCTTTTCTAAAACCTAAGAACTGTAAGTAAATATTTTAAATTTTTTTATCTTAGATTATCAATAGGCATGGTTAGCACAAAAATTAGATTAGCAAGACTAGGATGGTTAGTTTTACAAAACCATCAGTCTCCATGTGCACATTCTGGAAAAATGCTGATTCCAACTGAGATTTGCTAAACAATTTTCATTTTAATAACAGATAGAAGTTTGATATCCAGAAGGAAAACACAGAACAGTTTTGTTGTACTGCATTGAGCCTTCCTGTTTTCTTTTAGGTCTTGCTCTCTCTCTCTCTCTCTCTCTTGCACACAAGAAGCCTGATTGAATCACAGATGTGTTTCTGTCCCCTTATAAATATTTCCTTACATCTCTTTGCATTGGAAAATATACATTTCGGCCCCTTCCATAACAAATGTAATTTTTGAGTTTCTGGATAGTCACCAGTAAGGACAGATCAAGACTAATATAGGTTGACACCAGTGAACAGCTGACTTCTTTATGCCCCTTTAATTTTGGTAAACCATTTGGAAAGCTTTCTTATCAGCCGACAAATTGTCTTAAACAATCTATAAGTATTTAAATTTGCATTAAAATTGCAATAATCTAATTATCATCGTAGTTAACCTGCCAGTAGTTCCAAGGTCAATGTATCCTTCAAACGAATCTCTTTACCAATGGCTCTGTTGTGAAATAGATGAAAATACTATAGGGTGATAATGTTATTATTATTGTGTGGATAACAGATACAAAAAAGGTAAAACAGTGACTAGATGATGGTAAGAGGTAATATATATATTGTTATAATTTTTTTATTTTTTTAAGGCATGATCGTGATTATTATTAGCAGTGCAGCCTTAACTGTATGCATCCCTAAACAGTGGCTCATTTCTGTTTAGCATTTGGTTCCATCAAAAAAACAAAAACATGATACATATACTGAATTTCATTTTGTTTTGTAAACTGAGTTAAGAACATCACAAAAAAGTGCTGCTCCACCCATCCAGACTGGCTAGATGCTCTCATTCACCTACCCCATCCTATCATTACCCTAACATTCGAACACTAAAGCCCCTAACTGTCCTACATCTGCCTTGAGTTGGCAAATGGGCAGCATTGGCACTGTCTATTTGTCAGCCCTTCTATCCAGTCAGCTGCCAGCATTGTTGGACTTTTTAATCCCCATCATTACTTATGTTTGTTTTAAGTGTATTGTATTAGTTAAGTAGAATTTGAGACAAAAAAAGTATCAAAGAAAAATATACGCATAATAAATGTCTTTGAAGGGGGTTACAAAGCCCATATATTATTTGGCATGTTCAAGTCATATTCCTGGCTAAGTCCTGACAATATGACCCTTCTTCAACCGATTACAAACCTCTTGCCCCAACCCTGGTCACAGATCCCACAGTTGAGGTGGTGAACGACATGGAGGACCTTTGGGTGGTTGAAAACCAACAAGCTGAGTTCATCTGCCAGTTTTCCAGGCCAGTAAAAGCTCAGTGGAGAAAAGATGGGCAGCTTTTGCAGCCTGATGGCCGAAGGGTGGTAGTGGAGCAGGACTGGAGTGTCGCTCGCTTGTTCATTAACCGTGTTTCCCGTGATGACATGGGGACGTATTCCTGTGAGGCAGAGGGTACCTGTGGGGTCGCTTCACTTCATGTGGAAGGTGAGCTTCCCTCTAGATAGAAAGATCACCAGACTTAAAAGAATCACCTCTTCTTGGTGATACCCTTCAACTAATCTCATGTGGATTTTTATGAAATACCGGTATACACCTATCCACAAAACCTTTAAATATCAGACTTGTGTGGTAGGGTGAAAATATCTTCAGTCTTCTTTTGTTGATAAGATGTTATTGTCTTTCTATTTCCCCAGCCAAACCAATTAACATCGTCCAGGGCCTAGAAAATGCAGAAACGTTTGATGGGGGAGAAGCGTTGTTTGAGTGTGCCCTCTCTCGCCCTGAGAGCAAAGACTGCAACTGGCTTCTAGATGGAAAGCCAGTGAAGGAGTCACCTAAAGCAGAGATTGTGTCCTTTGAAAGTGGTCGTCGCCATCTGTTGCTCTTGAAAGATCTGCATGAGAAAGACAGTTGCACAGTGACATTTAAAGCTGGTACAGCTTCCACCTCTGCACAGCTTACAGTCAAAGGTAGGTCTTCCAAACTGAAAGACAAAGCAAACTAGCTTGCTTAGACTGTAACTCTCTATATAGGGTTCCTTTACAGGCTGGAAAAGGTTGAGAGATTCTTAAGATTTATTTTATTATTTTATAAAATTGGATAAGTATGGGAGAATATTCATTATTCCATACTTCATTCCTTAATTTTTTGTCAAAATGTTGTGCCATTCCTGTCATTGTTTCTTCTTGTGTCCTTCCTGTCTTCCTTCCTCTTTGACCTTATTTCTCACCCTCATTATGTCCCCTTTTTTTTGCTTTATTTTACTCCTGCACCCTTCCTTTTGTCCTTACCTTCCATCTTTCCGCACTCCTTCCTTTCTTTCTTTCTTTCTTTCTTTCTTTCTTTCTTTCTTTCTTGAACCACTAATTTTTCGCTTTGCCCATCAGTGTCTTTCCTTCCTTTAAAACCATCCCTTCTTTCCTTCTTTTGTTTTTCTTACAAATTGCTGCATAGAATATTATTCCCAATAGTATACTGTTATAGGTACTGTTATATTTCACATTGTTAAAAACAATAATAAAGAACTAAGAACTATGAAAAGTCTTAAATATAAACTTCAATATGTGAATGAACCTGTCTTTATAACACATTTTAATCAGAAAGATTTTCAGTATCACATTGTGATTTCTCTCCCCCCTGTTTTAAGGCTGGAAGCTGGACATTGTGCAGGGTTTGGAGGACAAAGTGGTAGCTGTCGGAGAGAAAGTTGAGTTCTGTGTAAAGGTTACTGAGCCTGTTCCTGCAACAGACGTGGCCTGGTATGCTAACGGAGTTGAACTCAAACCCAGCGATCTCTGGACTATGAGGGTGGACGGCAGTACTTATCACCTTCTCCTGAGACAGGCTCCGCTCATGCCCCAGCAGGAAATTACATTCGCAGCCAGGGATGCTCTCTCTTTGGCCAAACTCACCATCATCAGTAAGACTTTCATGAGCAAGATGCATTGATTTCTGTAGCTATTGTTTTATTTTTGTGTGTAAAACTTTTGCTTTTCCTTTTATTTACAACAACAGCTGTGCCTGATCCTCCAGAGGATCCAGAAGTCCTCTCTAAAACTACAGAGTCTGTGACTCTCTCCTGGTTTACTCCTCTTCACGATGGAGGGAGTCCTATCATAGGTTACAGGGTGGAAATGCGACTGGTGGACAGTGCCCTTTGGCTTCCATGTCATTCTGAGCCTGTTTGCAACACTGAATTTGTAGTGGAAAATCTGGTGCCTGGGAGTGGCTACAGGTTCAGAGTGGCAGCAATTAACAAAGCTGGAACTGGAGAGCCCGTTGAGCTTCCTCTGACAGTGCAGCTTGGTGAGTGGGCAAGCTCTGATTACTTTTTAATAACTGTTTTGCATTGTCATGAAGATGAGTGCTGTAGTCTCAAAATCTACACATTTGTACTTTCATCGAACATGATGACGATAAATGCGGAATAATACTATATCGTAAACTTTTGAATT
This sequence comes from Cyprinodon variegatus, assembly GCF_000732505.1. Classification (NCBI taxonomy): domain Eukaryota; kingdom Metazoa; phylum Chordata; class Actinopteri; order Cyprinodontiformes; family Cyprinodontidae; genus Cyprinodon; species Cyprinodon variegatus. Next base: position 262,412 of record NW_015151427.1, read on the forward strand.
AAGGGATGCACAACATATCATTATTAACAACAGTATCGACCAATGTTGGTCATTTTTAATGTATCAGTATAAAAACTAAACCTGGGCGAATATTAACAACAAATGTTTATTTCCATCTAGCTGTTGTTTTTTGTTTCATGGGCGAGGGTGGGGGGTGGTGGTGGTCATGTGACAGTGAAAGTGATGCAGCACAGGATGTGTAACAGAGAACCTGATGAGCCAGATTGGTAATATGTGGAACTCAGGTTCAGTTTCACACATTATCATTTTAGGACTCCTTCCCTCGAATCTGGGAAAGGAAAGACATTCAGAAGAATTCAGCTGCGAGCTGATTGGTTGACGCGACACCTAGTGCCCTCCTACCAACATTTGGATTTATCCAGTCATGAACATGTCAGAAGACGGCATGAGAAAAAACATTCTTGCTTTTCCTTTGGGAATTCTGACAAAATAGATGTAATATTAGCAGCTACTACTATGTACCCCTGCACTGCCAGGTTTATTTTGGTTTGACTGTGGGCTAAGCAGCTCTTGCTTTCATCACAGCTACCTATAAACCATAAAACTGCAACGTGATTGCCCTATTGTTTTGTGTCTGTCCTGATGGGTTGCAGTAAAAGCGGCAAAATATGGATTTCTGTGGGCTTGAGAACGCAAATGTAACAAGAAAAATCAGCTTGCAGGCAAAGTTACATGATTGTGGGTGTTCTTCTGAAGCAGAGAAGCATTGTCAGCACTGTTGGTAGTTTTTTTCACAGTGTCCAAAAAGTAGAAAAGTATATAGTATTGATTAATATTGGCTATCAGCCATAAAGACAACAATATCAGGTATTGATTTTGGATGCGGTTTTCATATTGGAGCCTTAAATCAAATCGTTTGTGTACCAATAAGCTGTATTAATGATATTTCCTTTGTGTTATAACATATAAATCAAAAACTTGTAGAATACACTCTATCTACAGTTAAGTTTTGATAGGGAGGTTGTGGGGTAATATTGAAGACTTGATAATTATGTCATTTTTTAAAACATAGCTTTGAAATGAAGGGGTATTATCTGCATGCAGATACTGTTCAGGTGTACAGTAATACTATAAAAAAGATGATGATTGTGTTTTGTAGACTGATTATACATAGAAGGTAATATACATATATAGATATTATACATTTTAGGTATGTGATATATTTCAGGTGATTTGAAAGCTATGCTACTGAAAATTTTAAATTTAGGAAATTAGAATATGACATGCATTCTTGTACATTAGTAGAAATTCAGTGCAGGGAGTCGTTTGGGAGAAATAAAGAGCAGACATAGCAGAGATAATTGTAGCTTTGGAAGACCTGTGTAGCAAAGCTAATTCAGGCAAATAGGAGAGAGTTGAAGAAATAATGAAAGGTGACAAATAAACACAGTGTTAAACACAGAGGGAACCAGCTAAGTATGAGACATGAGAGTTTTTTTCCAAACTACACACTGAACAAAACACTTGAACATACAGAAATACCTTGATGACAATAATAGACAAGCAAAGTTATCCTTTTACAAAGCTGCTACTGTACCAGAGACAACTTTAGCTACGCTTCACATGGATTATTAGACAATGGTCCAATGTTCTCTATCCTGATAAAAATATAAAGTTAACATTTCATTTGAAAACCATGATTCTATAGTCTGTAGGAAAAGCAGAGAGGGGCAAATTGTTTCACATAGTTTGAAGTTTCTACAACTAGTGATCATTTAGGGAACCGTGTTATAGACTGAGGTTGGTCAAATCTTTTATCAAATCCATTGTACCATTCACACGTCTGTTGGGATTTTCTAAAATATTAGGATCTTCTTTAAACGCTGGGTTTAATGTTTTCATTCGCTGTAAGCCGCTACTATTTAAATTAACAAAGAAAAGACATGAAATATTTCACTATATGTAAATTTATTCAGTATTTATATTTTACATATTCTGGCTCATCTTGGCAAGTTAGTTTTAGGTAATGTTGAAGTACTGGTGTTATTGAACCCCATGGATAACAATTTCAACTGTATTGTGGTCATATATGCAGATGCAAAACAGGCAGCAGTAATGGAACAGCCCAGTCTGCCTCCTGAGGCTGCTGAGGAAGGGGAGCTTCATGACCTGTGGGACGCCTCGGCAAAGAAACGGCGCATGAGCAGAGAGCCCACATTAGACTCCATCTCAGAACAACCTGAGGAGAATGGTAGAGGGGGCAAAAAACAACAGAAAGAGTCTGTGTCTGGAGAAAAGGTTGAAATCAGGGCAACTGAGAGGGAACACGATGCTGTGTCCAAGAAACAGACAGAAACTGTCAAATCCATCAGTTCTGAAGAAGAGATTGTTACTGGAGGCTCCTCACTTGTGTCTTACCTCAAAAAGAGCAGCAAGACTGAATCAACAGAAACCAAAGAGGCAGAGAGTCTTACAGCCGAGAAGTTCTTCGCACATTTCCAAATGGTAGAGCAAAAAACGGTGCAGCAGACTGAAACAAAAGCCACAATAATACAGAAAGCAGAAGAAATACAGCTTTCTTCTCATGAGGCCGGCATCATGGAGATCACAAAAGAGGAGGAACCCGGGCTTACCGATGCTGCCATCAAGATACAAGCCGCCTTCAAGGGTTACAAGGCTCGCAAGGACATGCGGCCCATCTTCAAAGAGGTCTTTAAGGACCAAACTAAAGAACCGAATGACACCATACATCTTGAATGCGTGACAGAAGGTAAACCAGATAAGGTAAGCTGGATGAAGGACGGAGAATTACTGCTGGATGGAAAACATCATCATATAGATATCTACAATGATGGCACCTGCTCTCTAGTCATTACTGCCATCACCACAAAAGATACTGGTGTTTACACCTGTGAGGTCACCAACAAGTTTGGAGTAACATCTCACAGTGCTAAGGTGACTGTAGGAACAGTAAGGGAATCATCGGGCCGCCGACCCCTCACCATAGGTTACAGTGCCGACAGTGAGCCTGAGAGTTCCTCTGGTAGCGAGATGGATGAGTCACTGCGACAGGCAAGTAAACGCCTGAGGCGCCTTCTCCGCACTCGCCTCCCACCTGACGTTGAGGAAGAACCCTTTATCAGCGCAGATGAAGGGGACATGCGTCCCCCAGACCCTCACTCTTACCGTGAGGATGAAAATTACATCTACATTCGCTTTGAAACCCGAGCAGATGCTGAGGTAGCCTCTAAGAGATTCCAGGAGATGTTCACTGTCCATGGGGTGCCTGTAGAGACTGCCATCATAACAGCTGGTCTTCACAAAGTAGAGCTGCGAATTAAAAAGATGGGCTACATCCAGGATGGTACACAGACCCCGACACAAGATAGGCAACCTCCTGCTTTACTGACTGGAGCTCCAGGTAAGAATTGAAGTTATAATTCATTAATACATTTTCTTCATAGTATTGCCTACAGTGTCTTCTAAACATTTTCATACACCTAAACTATGTTATATCAATGTATACCACCAGTCACAAGGGGCATTCCTCCAATATGACTGGATTTGAGGTCTATTTCAAACAATAATCAATTTGTTAGCCTCTAAATATGTAAAGCTAGTAAAGCACTTCCACAAAAGACCTACAACTTATTGCAAAAGATAAGTAGTATTGATTCAGAGGGGGCTTTATACATATTCTTCTTATTTTTCACATTTTTACCAAGGGAACAATAAACATTGACAAATTGGCTTCCATATCAGTATTACGTGGGACCTTGTGCTGTAAAAAAAAATCTAAATCATTAATATTCCAGCCCAGAGTGAGAGTTATGCTGTGTATATATTACATTCCACCAAGGAGTCAGTGTTTACTTGCCTATCAATCCATTCCTTCTTGTTTCCCAGCTGCCCCAGTGTTTCTGACTGAGCTGCAAAGTCAGGATGTTCCTGATGGCTATCCCGTCAGCTTTGATTGCGTTGTAATCGGCAAGCCCCCTCCCACTGTTCGATGGTATAAGGATGGCAAGCTACTGGAGGAAAATGATCATTACATGATCAACGAGGACCAAGAGGGTTGCCACCAGCTCATCATCACATCTGTGTTGCCAACTGACATGGGAGTTTATCGTTGCACAGCCGAAAACAGCAGTGGGATTGCTGCCACTAAAGCTGAACTCAGAGTTGACAGTAAGTAGAAATGAATGAACATAAACAAAATACACCTCTTTTAAGTCAGCATTATTAAATAAAGTGTATTATCTCTATAAGTGTCGTGCAGCTCAGATTATGACACTGCTGCAGATGCCACTGAGACCTCCTCTTATGTCAGTGCCAAAGGCTATGTGTCAAGGTAAATACAGCTTTTCTTATATTGAATTGATCGGAATATCTTATATGTTTATATATATTGTATTTGTATTTTGTATGCAGTAGAGAAACTGAAACCTTCGAATCTGTAAGTGAAGACGATCAGCTGCCACAGGTTGTAGATGAACTTCACGATGTTCACGTCAGTCCAGGTTCACCTATTGCTAAATTGCAACTCAAAGTTAAAGGTAAGGCCACCATATATGTTAGCTGATTGTATATCGTCTCCTCGAAAAGATTTCAAAACAGAGAACAGAGAATTGGTTTTACATCTGGCTACATATTTCAGATGCACCAACGAACAAACCCTTTCCATGATCGACTCTTGTTTTTCCACGAGCAAGATCCCTTTCACATTTTCTCTTTTTAGTCCCCTCAGAAGGTTTAAACTTTTTCCTTGCCTCAGGCATGACCAGTAGTCGAGCAGGCAGAAAAATAGTATAGAGCAAAAGCCTTAGCCCCATGACAATGTAAGAGCCTGTGGCCGTAAAGCCATACGTTCTTCAAGGTCACACGACCTGGCCAATGACGGTCCGTCTTCTCCCAGCCTCTCCCTTATTTCAAGAAGGGAGGCCCGCTTGTAGCATCGATAGTGTCAAGCACTGTATATTGGCCTAAGGACTCAATTTAAATAACCAGTGGTGTCAAAAGTACACACATTTGTTACTTGAGTAGGAGTATAGATACTGCAGTTTAAAAAAACTCTGGTAAAAGTAAAAGTGAAAAAGTATGTGCTCCAAAAATTACTTGAAGTATAAAAGTATAAAGTAACCTTTAAAAATCAGCCATATGCCACGATATGAATTAAAATCTCAATTTTTCGACTACTTTGAATATTTCTTTGTAATAGGGCCAAGGATGATGGAGGTCTCCTCTCCATCTCCCGATACGCTCTCGCCTGTCTCCGACCTTTCACACATTTCAACATTTTTTTCTGAATCCGACATTGTAGCATGGCATAGACAGTTCATGTTTACAGTTAAAAGAATACCTGTTTGCTTCTGATGATTTCCTTTAGCTAACCAATGAGTGTTTGCGTTATATGACTCATCCAATTACAGTAGTTTTCACTAGATGTGGATGGAGCCAATGATCTGCATTGGATGACGCACATGACGTGAAATAAATATTTATAAACATTAAACCGAAGACAAGAGTAACGAGCAACGTTTGTTTTAAAAATGTAAGGAATAGAAAGTACAGCTACTTGTGTGAAAATGTAATGAGTGTAATGAGAAAATAAGTAATGGAGTAAAGTATAGATACCTAAAAAGTGTACTTAAGTACAGTAACGAAGTATTTGTACTTCGTTAATTTATACCTCTGAAAATAACTCATATTTAAATTTCTTTGTATTTGCAATTTTGTACTGCTTAGCTTTTGTTTGATCTTTTTGAGCTGTATTTCATTATATCATTTATCGTTTTTGTAAGTATTTTTTCACATATAAAAACACTTAAAACTGAATTTTGTGTGATTTAACTTTTTGAAATATGTATTTAATAGATTATACAAATATGGGTGAAAAGATAGTGGGAATTGATCATCTTTCTGTATGACAGGGTTCCCTACACCTAAAGTATACTGGTTCAAAGACAGCCAGCCTCTCCGACCATCAAAAAGGATTCAGCTGTCAGCAAGGAGAGATGTTCATGCAGTGGAGATCTTTGAAGTGAAGAGAGAAGACATGGGGGAGTATTCTGCTTACATAAGCAATGCAGCTGGCTCTGCGTACTCCTCTGCCCGTTTGATAGTACTGAGTATGTACACAAATACCTAAGTAGATAACAATTCAGATCATGCAAAAACAACACAGGCACCACTGTAGTTCAGCATTCAGGTAAAGCTGATAACAACAATAATAATGTTTGGATTCTGTACCAGGTCCAGGGGAGATTTTACCACCTGATAAAAAAGGTAAATTACTCTTCATCCTGTTAATTGCGACAAACTGTAAACATTTAAAAGTCTTTAAACATCTCTTATAATCATTTTGAAAAGACGCCAAGGAGCCACTGGTGCCACCCCGCTTCCTTGAGAGGTTCAGCAACAGAAAGGTGAAACAAGGTGCAAGCATCACTCTCTCTGTCAAGGTAGAAGGTCAGTTCACATTCCTTTTTAAATGTCTTTAACCCCCAACCCAAACCCCCAGGTGTTCTCTGATGTGTTTGTTGACTGTACTCTTTCAGGATCTCCTACTCCCACAGTCTCCTGGCTGAGGGAGAAATCATCAGAGGATGTTTTGTGGATTAAACCTGATACTAAAGGATACAAAATAGCAAGCTCTGGTCGCCAGCACAGCCTTATATTGATGGATGTACACCAGGAGCATTCCGGGACCTACACGTGTATTGCAACAAATAGAGCAGGGCAGTCGCTCTGTAACTGTCAGCTCCAGGTGGATGATGGTAAGGAAAACTTTATATTTTTTACTTAATCTTAAATTCTTGACAACACTAAAGTGACAAGCAGACTTTCAGTACATCAAGTAAAGGCTGCTTAGTATTTGTAACTATAACTAAGTGCATCCTATCCTCTTTTTACACAGCACCGCAACTAAAGAAAGATACTGCAGCTTCAGAGTAAGAATGAACATATATAGTCATCCGTGTTACACATACATGTATGATGCGTGTGTAACATTTCATTCTTTTTAGGGTCCTTGGGATTACTGTTAGTCCCCCGGAAGATGAGGCTGGCAGAGGCAGTGGTAAAACAAAAATGATGAAATATTCATATTGCTTGGTTGTTTAACATTTAATGCATCACAAACTGCTGTGAAATTGATGGTGTTTTTTCTCCTACTTTTTTCCATATTATAAGAACGTAAAATACCCTACTTAGGGGAAGTTGGCTCGGAGGAATTTCTCATGAAACTCACTTCTCAGATCACTGAAATGGTTTCAGCAAAGATCACCCAAGGTAAGTATCTGATACCAGTTTAGAAAAATCCTTTGGATATTCACTTTGAATTTTAGTTTATCGTTAAGGTTTACTCTTAAATAGCTTAATGGATAAGCAACAAAATAGAAGAGGATGTTTTTAGTTTAAGAAGGTAGGTAAAATGTAGCTCAATACTAATATAACGTTGTGGTGTGCTCTTTAGTAACATGTCCCTCGTCTCATTTTAACACCATCATCATACAGGCATAAGTTATGCAAGTCATATTATGTTTGCATGGCTGATCATCAAGTATTAAAAAAAACTTGATGTTAGCCTGGTTTTCTCCTCTCTGCTCTTACAAGCTAATTGCTTTGTTCCTCATGTCAGGTTTTGTGGTTTTTGCTGCTTTTTTTTCTACCAGCACATAAACTCTGTGGAAACATTCATGTTTAATCACTAAAATTCTTAAACCAAATTATCATAAATTATTCATTTGTATTTATTAGGAACTGAAAACAAACCTGACAGCATTTTTTTTATTGCTTCCACATCTTTTTTCTCACCTTTTTTTTTTTATTTTTTTTTTTTACCTTTTCTCTGCATGCTGTGTTTCATCATCATGCAGGGGAATTTAAAACCTGTCCTAACTTCACACAGAGATCCTTAACCACAAAACTCATTTTCTTTATCAGTTCCCACATTTAAATGTTCACCCAATAATCAATTTGTTATTCAGACAGTTTACAGAATCACGAAGTGCTCCAGTGGATGAAATCTTGGCCCAAATCTGCCAGTATGTATACCAAATGCATCAGCATCACAATTAATCTACAATTCTTTCAGACATATTTATATTCTTAGATGAGCTTAAACAAGTTTGCATCAGAAAGATGATAACAGAAATTCTTGTTTTCATGGATTTTACGCAATTGCCTTTATTTTCTTCTTATAGTAGAAGATTAAATCTTTCTTTTATATGTCAGCTCCCCTCTTTTCCTTTAAATTTATATAAATTAATGTTCTCATCCTTTCAAACAAGATGTAACGCCTCAATCAGCCTACAGCTGGGATACGAGGCATGTTGGGCATGTTGCATGTTGCCACTAACGCAGTAGAAATGCATTGTTTAGCAAACCAATAAATTGCTTAATTCTGATCTTTTTCATAATTTTAATTTGAAAAATATTCTTTAGCTAAAATATTCCTCAGGTTTTTTATATCAAGACAACAAGTGCAGAAGTTATTGGTAGAATAGTGAATTTGGACTCACTACCTTTAGCAAGCTAAATTGTAATAACCTAATTCAACGGAGTATTAATAACTGGCCCAAATGTTAAAGCCAACAAATTAAATAATTTCTCTCTTGATTAAATTTGTTTTTAATACAGAACATTGATCATTTTTAAAACAATAAACACTGAAAGGACACGCCCTGCATGTTGTATCTCTGCTCTAACTGCTTTCCTAACCTTGTTGTCCAAGCTTCGTTACGAGTACCAGGTGCCGACAGTGACGATGAGACCAAAACTCCTTCTCCATCACCCCATCATGGCCGCTCTCGACCTCCTTCCCTCATTGCAGACTCCTCCTCAGAGTCAGATGAAGGAGACGCCAGAGGAGAGGTAGGAACTGTGGAACCAGAACAGTCTTGTTTGCTTGATAACAGAGTTTACATCACATTTACATCTGAGTGGGGAAGCCACCTTCAAATTCAGTTTGTTTGTTTCTATAAAGAGTTTCTTGATGAATATAAATGTCAGCAATTGAAATAAACCAATGCGCACTAATAGCAATGATTAGAGATAAATTAATGACTTAGTAGAAACATTAAGTACGTTTTTTTCCATGACGCTTATCCAAAGCGGGGTTGCAACAGGTGCTGGTGCATATCTCCAGCTTACTATGGACGAGAGATGGGGTACATCCTGGACAGTTCACCCATCGCAAGGCAACACAGAGACAAACAGGAAAACAATCATTCACACACACTCAAACCTAAGGAGAATTTTTTTTGGAAAGCTAATTAACCTAACAGTCATGTTTTGGACTGTGGGAGGAAGCTGGAGTGCCCGGAGAGAACCCACACATGCTCAGGGAAAATATGCAAACCTCATGCAGGAAGACCCCTGGCTGGGAATCAAACTCAGTACCTTCTTGCTGCAAGGCAGCAATGCTACCCACTGTACCACTAAGCAGACCCACAAAGAGGTTTTTGAAAAGTAAAAAGAAAGAGAAAACCTATGTTTAAATCTATAGCAGATCATAATCCTCTTGAGTTGGTACAAAATGCTTTTTTTCTTGCTTTTCAACCAATAAAAGCCACAACAGCACATAACCCCAGTCTTATTTCCTGTTCACTGGCTTCATCTTTATTATATGATTAATTTTACATTTTACTATTTGTTTTTAAAGCTCTTAATGTTCCTGCGCCACCATACCTGTCTGAACTCTTATGTGTTTGTAACCTAACTAGGGACTTAAGGTCAAACTAGCTCTTGTGAGATGTCCCTAGAGCTGCATACTGGTGGGACGGGGCCTTCTCAATCGCTGGGCCTAGGCTCAGGAACAAATTGCCTCGTGACATTCGTACCATTATTATCTTTGCTGTTTTTAAGGCCAGGCTCGAAACCAAGTCAAATTCCTTGTAATAGTGCAAACCTACTTGGCAGTAAACTTGATTCTGATTCTTATTCAGACTTGCTTTGAACATTCAGTAGCAAGATGTCATATTTATTTTGTACTTTAGTTTATTCTTTTTTCAATCTATTTTCAATCATGTCTGTCACCAAAAGTTGATAGGTTGATTAAATGATTGAATGATAAGAAACAGCAAAAAAGCAAGAAAGAAAATTGTATCTATCTGAAGTCCTCAAGCTTCACATCACTGATGAAAAACCTTATGTCATATCATTGTAGATGTTTGACATTTATGTGGCATCAGCGGACTATAACCCCACCATTGCAAGTAAAGACTCAATCTCTCTCAAAGAGGGACAGTATGTGGAGGTTTTGGACTCGGCTCATCCTCTTAAATGGTTGGTTCGGACCAAACCGACCAAAACAACACCATCACGACAAGGCTGGGTGTCCCCTGCCTACTTGGACAAAAAAATCAAAGTATGTTTTTCGTTAAACATATTTATGCATTATTGATTTTATTTTCATTATATTTTCTGCAGCCGTTTGGTTTGTGAATGACTATAATTTTTATTCTAGCTCTCAGCTGATGCTGGAGATCTTCCAGAAACAAGTGTGGAAGAGGTTTCTGAAGGGGAATACAAGAGGAAGTTATTGTAAGTGGAGCGAAATTGAAAGTTAGAAACTTAAATATGCAGCAACATACACTAACAAAATGTCATTTGGTGCATACAGTCAACTGATGCAGGATCTAATCAATGGAGAATCACAGTTTGTGAGGGAGGTCGAATTCTTCACATCTCACCACCTCAAGCAAGCTGACAGTTCGGATGCTCCACCTGATGTCTGCAGCCAGAAAGAGACCATCTTTAGGAACGTTGATGACATCAAGTCCTTCCATTCCAAGTGAGCCAACGTCTTAAACATAATTATCAGCAAGATTTGGTAAATCATAAAAAGGACAGCATCAAATAAGTTTGTCTGTCTGCCAAATTTTGTTTCTAGGACATTCCTTCCTAGGTTACAAGACTGTGACACAGATGATGATGTAGCTATGTGCTTCCTGAAGAACAAGGAAGGGTTTGAACAGTACCTTCAGTATCTTGTAGGACAGTGTCAAGCTGAATCTGCTGTCAGTGACAAGACTGTCCATCGATTTTTCAAGGTATCTATTTCTGATAAGTGGAACCTTTATTCACCTTCCACCCATGAAGCACCTTGTAAAAATATAGAAGAACATTCCTTTTCATAATTTATTAGGTAAAAATACAACAATTAACATACTTTCGTATAATTTTTTGCAGTAGACACAATTACATGAAAAGCATTAAGCAGAGGAGCAGCCTTGAGGACATTGTTAAGTCAGAATATCACAAATTCCTGAACATAACCAATCTGAGAGTTGTGGCAAAATGTAAAAATCACTTCTCACAATTACTCATCAAGTCTGAGTCTGATTGAGCTATTTTGAAAAAATGGTAGAGATTCACTGTGGAAGACTGCATTAAAGGGCAGTTGAATAGATCAGTGTTTCCATTCCCTTTG
>NW_015151427.1:274045-304529 GCF_000732505.1 Cyprinodon variegatus
AAAAAAAAAAAAACATGATAAATATGTTCCCTGGAAGTTAGTAAAGAAAAAGTTAGAAATATAAAATAAAATCAGATTATAAACCCGTATTTATAAAACTGGAGCTCATCTGAGTAACTCTAATAATCACATTTATACTTGATAAATTGGGAACAAAATACAGAATAAAAATTACAGTCAGACTAACCTAATTAGTTTTACTTAATTTTGATCAAGACACCTGAGCTTGCTTTGATGAGCTCTTATAGCTCAGTGTGAAAAACAGCTGATCCCAGGCTGATCTCTACATCCAATCTGTTCCTCTGTTTGGTTTGGATGTGTGTCAAAGCTGAAGGTGAACTCAAACTTATAAGAAAAACTAAATTTTTGGTTGATAAAAGCTTGTTTAATATTTCAATTGAGTCCTCGCAAAGCAAAACAGATCCAAGCCTTATATTATTTTACAATCTAAGAAATAGAATATTTTCATGCACCCCTTGCAATGCACCCGCGGACCACTAGTGTTACACGTACCCCCAGTTGGGAATCACTGGTATAGAGTATTGACCCAGAGCTACTTTGTACAAAACTATGCCACAGTTTTTATCTGTGAAGAATTATGAAGATCATTAAAATTCACTTATCAATGATTTACCTTTAAAGGAATATACTGAGAAAGAGCAAGCAAATGCAAACCCTGCAGATCCCCCAGTTCGAAGTATCAATGGTTACCTGCAGCAACCACTGGAGAGGATACAGAAGTACAAGGCCTTCCTTAAGGTGACAGTTTTGGTGGAAACAAATTTGATTCCTCTCTTAATGTGAGGTAATGTCGTCACAACAGCTTTTCCAGACATTTTTACCTTTCATCTGCAGGATCTAATTCGAAACAAGGCAAGAAATGGGCAGAACTGCTGCCTCCTGGAAGAGGCATACGCAATGGTGTCTGCCCTTCCACAGCGCTCTGAGAATACCCACCATGTCTCTCTGATTGAGAACTATCCAGCTACCCTGGAAGTTCTTGGAGAGCCAATCAGACAGGTAATATTTTCTTTGGTTATTACTCATTGTAGGCACTTGGGTGACTTTCTCTGTATGATTGTTTTTATATTCTTATTTATTCTTTTGTTAAAGGGACCTTTCCAAGTGTGGGAGGGAGCTCCTGGTATTCGAACATCTTCTAGGGGTCACCACCGTCACGTCTTCCTCTTTAGGAACTACTGTATCATCTGCAAACCCAAAAGGGACAGCAACACTGACACACAGGCATATGTTTTTAAGAACATGATGAAGGTAAGAAATTATTTTATGTGTGTTTTACATTTTATTTGAGACGCAGCATGAATCTTGATTTATTATTTAACTCACTGCAGCTGAATAACATCGATGTGAATGAAACGGTGGAAGGAGACGACCGTGCATTTGAGATCTGGCATGAACGGGAGGACACTGTAAGAAAATACACTTTACAGGCCCGAACGGTTACCATCAAGAACTCCTGGTTGCGAGACCTCAGGGAACTGCAGCAGCGCTACACTATGCCTGCATGGAGTGAGAGCCCCCTTTCACTTGCTTTGATTCCCATTAACCTTGTTTTAATCTCTCTTCCACTATAGATGTTGACTGTTAAAATATGCATTTTCTTCCAGGTCCACCTGATTTTGAAGAAATTTTGGCAAACTGTACAGCAGAACTGGGTCAAACAGTTAAACTTGCTTGCAAAGTCACGGGGGTGCCCAAACCTGTAGTTACCTGGTACAAAGGTATGACATTTGTTCCATTGTATTTCCTCATGCTTAATGTTTTACATTATTCTAAATAAGTCACTTGGTTTATAAACTAGCTTATCTGACCTGTTTTAGATGGCCGTGTAGTAGAGGCAGATCCTCATCACATCATCATAGAGGACCCTGACGGCTCTTGCACATTGATCCTGGATAACATGACAGCAGATGATTCTGGCCAGTACATGTGCTTTGCAACAAGCCCAGCAGGCAATGCAAGTACTCTTGGAAAAATCACTGTTCAAGGTAAGCTAGTATACAAAGAATTTGTCACCTGTTCCTTCATATTACCAGGGAAGTTTTTAACCACAAATCAAAAAGTCATTAAAAATGTATGTCGATCCAAATTAGAAAGGCATTTTATAGGAGAAGGTAAGAACACATCTCTTCAACATGTAACAACTCCACCTCAGATCATTTAAACAGAGAACAAAGGTGGATTATCCACAGCAGTGGCCGTGTTCATATGAGTTATTTGGCAGTTTCTCAGAGTACAGTTAGAGAGGAGGCAAACTCCAGGTTATTTTCAAGTTGAACAACTTTTCTGTTTCTTTTGTCAATGATGAGTCGTTGATTTTGTTACCACAGCTTAAACATGTTATTTATCTCTTTGCAGTGCCTCCTCGTTTTGTAAATAAATTAAGGAATGCTCTTTTTGTTGCTGGAGAAGATGCTCAGTTCACCTGTGTGATTCAGAGTGCCCCCAACCCCAAAATAAGGTAGGACTACTTTGAATCCTTGCTATCACATTTGGCACTTAATTTTATCCCATTTTGTCAGATTAGAACACCAAACTTCACTATGATTTATTGGGTTTTTCTGTAGTGTGCATTGAAAGGCGAGACGTTTTGTAGTGTGCAACAAATTCTAATGTGGTCGACAATGATGGGGCAGTTTTTAACTTGTTTTTTTTTTTTTTTTTTTACAAATACAGATTTGAAAACTGTGGCATGCACTTATCATGACATTAATCACCCTTTTCAAACACTATTACGAGCATCTGAGGCCTTATTAAAGAGATGTACTTCGTAGTCGTCATCTTCCTCAGGTTGCAGAGGCAGCAGTATCAGCAGCATCACTATTAGACTTCCTTCCTCCCAGATACCTCCTCCAGCTCTGCTGGGGGAAGCATAGTCCCTCCATCATGTCCTGGGTCATCTCCTGGGCATTTTACCGATGAGATGTGCTTGGAGGGAGGGGTCAAGGGGGGATCTGAAAAAAATATCCCTGCCATCACAGCTGACTCCTCTTGATGCGGAAGAGAAGCGGCTCTACTTCGAGCTTCTCCTGGATGATTGAGTTCCTCATCCTGCCTCTAGGGAAGTGCCCTGCCACACCGTTGAGAAAGCTCTACAGCAGGCATCCCCAAAGTCGGTCCTCAAGGCCCACCGTCCTGCAGGTTTTAGAGGTTTCTCTGCTCCAGCACAGCTGATTTACATTGTTAATTGATTAACAGGCTTTTGCTGAACTGCTGTCATCAGAATCAGCTGTGCTAAAGCAGGGAAACCTCTAAAACCTGCAGGACAGCAGCCCTCGAGGACTGACTTTGGGGATGTCTGCTCTAAAGTCACGTGTACCTGGGATCTCGTTCTTTCTGTCATGATACAGATGAGTGAAGGAACATAGACTGGTAAATCCAGAGCCTCGTTTGCCTTATTGGTCAGCTCTTTCTTCATCACGACAAACCAGTACGGCAAACCAGTGCGGCGTCCACAGTATAGCAGCAGGCCTACTGATCCGTCAATCTCCTGCTCCATTCTTCCCTTAGATACTTAAACTCCTCCACTTGAGCCAGGAAATACTTTCTTTTGTTAAATTACACACACAAATAGGTGACTTATGGTAGCTACAGGTTGCACTACATTTATGAATTTAGCTAGGACTGCAGTTTCACACCACAATTTTTCAGATTTTATTTATTTTTTACATCACAAAATGAGAAAATGTTCACAATTGTGAAATATCTGCAAGGCTAACTACATTTCGCATGGTCATCTTTCTGTACTTGTTAAAGGTGGTTCAAAGATGGACGATTATTGACTGACCAGGAGAAGTATCAAACCTACAGTGAACTCCGTAGCGGGGTTCTAGTTCTGATTATAAAAAACCTGACTGAGAGAGACCTTGGACACTACGAGTGTGAGGTAAACTAGCTCTCCTGCTGTTTTTATGTTTATAGTTTTGTTTTGTTTTTTGGACATTTAGTGTAAAAAAAAAGGACAAAACTTTGAGTTGTTTTTGTTATTAATAGGTATGTGCATTTACATTTTTTCTATCGAGTTCATCTTTTAAATATCAACAAAAGGAAAAGATTTAGATCATGTTTAAAACCTCCTTTACCAGAGAAGGTTTTGCTGGAATAACTTCTTGATTAAGTCTGCTGGGTTCATTGAGGGTCTCTAAGGGCAGATTTGATTGTAATATTTTTTTAAATTTCTACTCCTAAGAACTTTATTTGAAGCTATCTAATACCAATAAGCAGTAGAAAGTCATATTTAGAACTCTAAATATATTTTCCTTCTATTGCCAGCTGTCAAACCGCCTCGGCAGTGCCAAGTGTGCTGCTGATTTAGTAGTTCCTTCTGCTGTGGCCCGTACTGGGGAACAGGGCATCACCATTGAAGGTACGGTTTCTCTGCCTGCCTTTTCATCATCACTTTGCTTTTTACTACTTTAAATGAGTTTAGGCAGAGCCTATTATTTATTCTTTTCAACATTTCAACTACATAGCAACTACTTTAGGCGGTGCTCACTCAGTTATTGATGTTTTTTTTTTTTTTAGTTACCGAACAGGAGACTAAACTACCGAAGAAGACCATCATCATGTAAGTGTGATCAGGAACATTTTTTCCCTCTGTGCATTTTGTTACATAGAGGAGTTTACAGAGAAAAAATTTTTTTCTCTCTTTTACTAATCAAAGTTGTTCAGGGGCTGCAAAAAAAAAAGCAACTCATCACTTAGAAAAGTGAAAAAGATATAGTTTATTTGTGATGCAAAATCAGATTAAGAAAATTATTATTTGTAAAATCAGTAACATTTCGTTGGGAAATGTCTGTAAATAATCTAGCTCTTCTATATATAAACCATGTCTAGTTTCTATAGCATTTATGTTGGTTATTGGGAGTTCCTGTGAAGTTGCTGAAGAGCCACAAGATGGGGCTTCAGAATACACAGTTGTCCTCTAAGAAAGTTAGTTTTATTATCTTCTTAATAAAAATGATGTTTTTGTTTGAGAGCTAAAGTTTTATTCAGCTGTAGAGTGTTTTCTTTTTAAGACTAAAATAGAGATTTTTTCTGTGTGTATGCCTTTCTATAGATTGTGTAGTATTTAAAGTCTGTGCACTAAATGATTTTATCATGGAGATGAGAAAAGGAGGTGCTAGTTTGTTCCTTTAAGCTGGGAACCCTGCTGCTTAGTATGACTTGTGCAACTAAATAAAAGGGCAGGTAAACATTTAGGTCTTATTTACACAGCAACTTAATCTATTATAGAGTCGTATGTATTTGTCTCATGGAAAATATTGAAAGCATATATTTTTATACAGTATTTAGATTACCACATTTGAAAAAAAAAACAGAAATAAAATTCCCTTGCTGATTCAGCTGTGTATATTTAGGTTGATGACATTGCAACAGACACATAAATTAACCTGAGCAGACAGCATTATTAAACATTATTTGGAAAATCTAGTTTAGGTAGATGACAAGATAACTTCATGTTCTTCCTCTTATCAAAATATGTCCTTGCAATGCTCTAAAATAAGGCTTTAACATTATGCTGCAGCTGTACAAAATGTAAGAAACTACCTCTGAAGGAGGGAAGAAGAAAAAAATGCAAATAAGCAAAAAAAGGGCAGATTAGTTGCTTTTGCCTTGTGAAATCAAGAGCTACATATGGGCACAGAAGCTTGTTTTTAGGATGGTGAGTTTTGTCTTGATTGTATTTTGTTCTATGACAGAAAACAAATAGAAAAACTGAACTAGACATGTTCTCTCAGCAATAAACTGTATCAAACGTGAGTTTGACTGCTTTCATACAAATGCCTGAATTCTTATCTTGAAGATGGAGTAGCTATTTAAAGCCTTTTAGTTCCAATCATCAGTGTGTTTTTTGCAAAGTTTTGTAGTACCTCTTCTAATGCTTTCATTTATTTATCACAGCGAGGAGACGATTACCACTGTTGTGAAAAACCCACGCATGAGGAGACACAGATCTCCAGGCTTGAGTGTCACTGGAGCCCACCGTTCAGAAACTTCCACCCCTGAACTACCTGCAACCAGGCCAAGAAGGATGCCGACCCAGAGAAAGACCACCATCCCAACCCTCTATGTCACTGAGCCCGAGGGGGCTGGAGCCAGGGCAGCAGAAAGCAAGCCCAGGTGGGTTGAAGTGGAGGAAGTCATTGAGTATAAGGTCAATAAGTCTCCCAGACTGTCCAGAAGAAGAGGGATCTCACCTGCAGGCTCAGATCGTGCAGCAACCCCCTCCCGTCCCAAGAGGTCTCCTCTGGACAACCTGAACGTTAACAACTCAAACAACAAGCTGGTGGAACAGAAACAGGAACATCTTAAAGACGAGATCAGCAGCCAGACCGTCTCCTGGGAGGAAGAGGAGCCTCAGACTGCCTCTGGCTCTGCATCGAGAGAACCATATGAACTGCCAAACATCGCAACGCTTGCTGAAGATATCGATGACCTGGATGATCAACAAACTGTTATCTTTGAACCGGATGATGAGGACAGTAAGAGGAATGAACCAGTGGATCTGAAACAAGGGGATCGTATTATAAATCTGGAGGACTTGGAGGATTACATCCCAGGAGAGGGAGAAACCTACGGCTCCTCCGACAGCTTACGCGTCTCTGACGAGAAGCCTTGTGAGGTCTCTGTCCTCCAGAGGGAGATCGGGGGGTCCCAAGTAGGACAGCCGGTGCTTCTCCATGTGGGGCGGCCGGAAGTTTTTCCAAGGCAGAGAAGGGGCCTCTTCGGCCGCTTCAGGGAGCATCTATCAAGCGGTCTTTTTCCATCTGTCTCCCCACAAACCAGCGGGGCTCGAACCAGGATGGAGAGACAAGTCCCAATCCAAGTGAGCCACGCCAAGCTGGAGGTGCAGCCCTCTTACTGCACTGAGGTACAGAGAGTGGAGGGCGGGCAGCAGAGCTTTAAAACTAAGGTGTCCACCCAAACCTACGGTTACACATCAGTCGGAAAGCCTGTCACTCTCCAAATTAAAGAGAAACCCTTTCAAAACCAATAAACAACTTTTAATTCGCAACACAAATCATTAGTCTTAAATGGATTCATTTCTACTTACATTATTAAAATAATCTAAAAAAATATATCTGCTACATAAAAAAAAGCAACCATTCCATATTGAAGCAGCCAGTCAGAAAATAGTCTGATCCTCAGTTGTTTTTGTGGGATTCAGCGTTTTCTATAGGCTAGGGAATGTGGAAACTGTAAACTGTAGAGATAAACATGTCACTGTAAGCAGGTTTCAGCTCTGTCTGTATTTTTTGTGATGTGTGACATGCAGCATGAATAAAGTGGACAGAGCTCTATGAAGAAACCTTTTGTCGTTCATCAGTTTGATGGTCGTTTTCATAGATGTGCCACCATGAAAATCATCATCTCTGCAAAAGGAACTTATCCAAGCAGTAAAATGACTATCACAGCTCTTTTTTTCTTGCAGAAACTTTCTTGAATTTTTGAAGGAGAAAGTATGTATAACATGGCATAGACTTTGGCTTTCTGTATTACTGTTAGGTTAAACCAGTGGTGTGCCATTAAATTCTAGAAACTTTTGCCTTGATGTATGAATGATTCCTTGGTAAGCAGTAGTAACACTGGAGTGCACTACAACCTGTTTTGCACTACAAGTACACTTTACCTGAACCATAAGTCCCCCCATACTCTAGCATTAGCTCTCGTTTTACCACGCTTCTTAGCCCTTTTCCTGCCTTTTTAATGATTTGCAGTTGCATGCAAACTCACAGGGGAGTTTTGTGTGTCAGTGACATATTTACACGAGTGACTGCATGTATTTGCTTTCTACAGCAAATGTGTTCAACAGAATCATCTTGTATGTAAGTGAAAATGTTAAATTCAAGGACTTTACTACGTTCTTTACAAATGTTGCAGTGCTTGTGTTGGTATAAGGTACCATGTAATTGGTATGGACTATGTATGCTGTTATATTATGGCTCCGACGGATTATTGTTTGAAATGTTCATGTGTAGTTTTCGAGAGGAAAATTAGGTTGAGCACAGTGTTAAATAAATGTACAGAAAACTCCCAAAATAACCTGCTTCTTCTATTATTCCTTTAGAAATAGCTATGGGTTTGGGTTAAACTGAGTGAATTATGCATGTCAGGAAATAGTATTTCAGATATTCATTTTAGGAATTGAAATTCAAACATTTAGTAGAATAATTATAGGGATGGATCAATACTTTAGGGATACATTCCTGATAATTATTGCTATAGTCTTTATTCTAAGATTTTATATATAAAACTAATAAAATACCTTTTTTACAGTTATCTTCTGGTATTATAACTATGTTGTGATCAAAGCAATCACTGCGGAACTAGTAAGTCAAAAGGTTTATGAGTGAGGGAAGAATGGAGCAGATTTATAGGCGGTTCTGTGCCGCTATAATGCAGACGCTGCACAGGTCTGTATGGGTGAAGAGGGAGCGGAGGGAAAAGGCAAAGCTCTCAATCTACGGGTTGGCCTACACTCACCTATGGTCATGAATCGTGACCAAAAGAACGAGATACAAGAGGCTGAAATTAGCTTTCTCCTCTGTGTGGCTGGGGTCTCTCTAAAACATCCAGGAAAGGATAGGAGAAGAGCTGCTTCTCCTCCACACCGAGAGTCAGCTATGGTGGCTCTGGCATCTTTGTCGGATGCCCCATGATCTGCGAAGGCACATCCAAACGGGAGGAGGCCCGAGGGACGACCCAGGACTGGAGGGACTATGCCTCTCAGCTGACATGGGAGCGCCTCGGCTTTCCCCAGTCTCTGCTGAAACTGCTGCCCCATCGACCCAATCCTGGATTAAAGGAGGATGACGAGTACACAGTAGTCGAGCTGACAGCGTTAGTCTCGAAAAGGAGGTTTTAACAAATGGGTAAATTGAAAAGAAGGTGGCTGTATTCAGAATGATTAAGAGAAAATCTCAGCACAGAAAAAAATGTAGTTTAAAAAGGGTGCGCAAACAGGGGTACTTCGAAAGAAATGTGAAGCAGAGGTTTTACACAGGTTGTAATTCACAAAACAGAGGCAGTGCTTTATGCCTCACAACACACAGGTGTATGCAGGACATGTGTTCAACTGTTTTATTCCTTATTTTAAGCCAGTCCTGAACATAAAGATAAAAAAAAAAAAAAAACACCAGACTTCAGCTGTAGCTCTCCCAAGCTGCAATCATCCTATTGCCTACAGCACCATAAGTAACCGATGGAAGATTTCAAAGGACACCTGTCCAGTCAGTATACCTCATTGCTACCCTTATAACATATTTCCTAAGATATTTTTTAATGGATCTTGTGAAACATGTTAATACAAACCCAGCTTTGTTTTCATTGACTGCAAACTTTAACCCTCATCATAGATACTTATATTTACTGTACCTTATGTTGTGAAATGGTATTGTCCATTTTTATTAGTTATCAGTCACAGTCATACACAACAGACTACACAAATAAGGACCTTTGTAACATTTTAATTGAAGTTTTAAACATGTAACATGCTATTTCAGAGGACCTATTGCTTTAATAAACAACAATATCAGGAATATATAACTCATGGTAAATGAATGGATTTTACAAGGTGCGACTTATAGCTTCACCGTTTAAGGTGTGGCTGGGAAACCAATTTACAAACACACCATAGATTTCCTTAATTACATATGTAAAAATAGATTTGCTGTGCTTTTTGTTTGAGGGAACATATACAACTCTAAACATTATTTTGTCCTGCAGATCTTTTTAAGTCCTCTGAATGTCATTTCACAATACATGTAAAGCTACAATATGAGCAAGTTACACAATAATATAAATGTTTTATAAAACTACAATTTTAAAATAGCCAAATACCCCACCCCCAATAACATAAAAACGAAAATGAATGACAGTGATAAAGTAATTAAGAAAAAATTGGACTTCACTCACTCGAGTGCAACGTAATCCAAATAAAACTGAGATATTCTGTTAACATATACATAGGAAAAAAAACATAATATAAAAAGCTTTACCAAGTCTGGAATAAATGTAATGTTTCATTAAGGATGGCTGACTTGCATGTACCCCCTGAAAGTAAACAACCAGAGATGGAAAAGAATTTGAAAAGCCCACCAAAGCAGTCCACATCACAGACCAGTTAGTCCACATGATGGAATGCATCCTGCCGCTCCCCGTTTGCTGCTACTCTGGCATGGTGAGTGATCAAGAGGGCAGACATTCACTCTGTCTGATGAAAATCCTTCTCCACAAGGTGCAAGTCACATTTCAAGTAAAATTCATTGGAGTATATTCTCTTTAAACATAAAGAATAAAAAATAAATGGCTATTAAAAATAAAACAAAAATACACTAGTTGACCAACTCCATCTAAATACATGTTTGTAGATTCACTAATTTATGCTGTCTGAGTTTAACAGACCATAATCTGAGGGAATGTACTTTGTAGTAGTAGTGGTCTTGGCTTTCATGGGGAGTGGATGGATGAGGCGCCGTGCTGTGCCGTCTTCTATGATGTCTTGGCTTTATTGACCTTGTTAATTTCCTACAGAGAGAACAACAAGCCTGTATCATTATAAAAACAAACATCCATGCCCTGCAGGGTTCCTGCAATATCTTAATCTCCAAATTTCAAACCTTTCCAGACCATTCAGAAAAAAACAAAACAAACAGAAAGTTCTGAACTTGGATATTCTGAATTTTCTTTGTAATTAGCACTGCCTTAACTTAAGTTTGAAAATATAAACATTTTAATGATGGACAAAAACTTGGTTCAATAGCCTTCAGGTCAGTTTAAAATCCACAGATAAGAGGATCTAGAGGCAAAATGCTCCATGTGTGAAAATGTGAGATGCCTCTTTTTTATTTCCTTTATATCATTAAGTCGTTCAGTCACTCAAAAATGATGGAGTTGGACTAAAATTGCTATCTGCAAGACCAAAACCAATGATCATCAACTGAAATATAAAACTATGTAAAAACAAAAACAAGGCAGAAACTAGAAGGTTTAATCTATGTAATGAAAACTTTTCATTCTTATTTTTTTTTCTGCTGATACTTAATCAGACATGATAAATAAAGTAAAATACTGAAGTTCCAAATGCTGGCCAATTTATCAAGAGTTTGAAGGAAACCCTGAATTGTGATTGAAAATTCCAAAGTTTATATCTGTCAGTTTAACCTATAGACTCACTCTTAACATTTCAGCAGTACAACAACCCTTAAAATACAATGGGAGAACGTATATCCAAGTTTTAGAATGGCCTAGTCAAAGTCCAGACCTAAATCCAATCAAGAATCTGAAGCAAGACTTTGATATCTACAGATATTCTCCATCCAGTCTGAAAGAGTTTGAGCTATTTTAGAAAGAAAAGGTGAGTAAAGTCTTCGACTGGGTAAGCTAGTAACACGATGCCTATTTTTTCATCAGTTCCCTTTAATAATTATCTATGCTTGTTCTGCAGTTATCAGTGAGCCTCTACTTGTTTCTACATGCCCATATGTGAGCTGAAGTAAGTGGAACCCATTAACACTATTAGATGTCTTCTAATTTGCAAACACATGCTTTGATCTTTTTTTTTACCTGTGTAGCCTCATCTGCCTCTAGTGTCTAGAATCAGCATCATACAGCAGCTCTTAACTTATCTTTAACTTTTTTAATGTTTGAAAACGAGGGCTGCAAAGGTAACTCACCTCAAGAAGAGTCTGTTTTAACCTTCCATAAGCATCGTCTAAATTGTCATTGACGATAACGACATCAAACATGCCAGGTTCTTTACCTAAATTGGAGAGATCAAAAAAGAAGCTTTAGCCTTTAAACATGCTTGTTGGATTTTTATTTTAGTGCTTTTAGAATCATGGAGAACTCCTTACTGAACTCCATCTCCACCCTGGCTGCATTTAAACGCTTCTGCAGGCTCTCCTCCGACTCAGTTTTTCTGTCTCTTAGTCGTTTCTCCTGTTAATTCCAACAAGCAGGTTATTTGTAGGAAAACTCACAGAGCTAAACTGGTTGCATGGATTTCAGTTGTGCTCACTAGGATGTCCATGGATGGCGGCTGGATGGAGATGTAAATAGGGTTGAGGTCTGTCTTCTTAATGTTCTTCACACCCTGCATGTCGATGTCCAGTATACAGATGAGGTTTTTGGCCTGAACAGCTTGGACAGCAGCTTTGCTTGTGCCGTACAGGTTTCCAGAAAACTCTGCGTTTTCGATAAACTCGCCGTTGTCTATGGCTGCCTGCATCTTCTCCCGTGTAACATAATGGTAATCTATAAACCAACGATTTAAGTGTAGAGGGAATAAGTTTAGAAGAAACTAGACAGTGGTTGGAAAGCTCTTTTTAAAAGAGAATACGAGATATGTTTTACCTCTGCCGTTCTCTTCTCCAGGGCGAGGGTTTCTTGTTGTATCTAGGAGACAAAATGACTCGGGCGTTACATTCTCCAGAGCTTTAAGCAAGCAGTTTATCAACAATTACAGAAGATTCTGTAACTTATGCATTTATTTAGGTCTCAGAGTTTTATATGCATCATATCAGTTGTCGAGCAAATTAGAAGAGTTAAGCCCATCGTAAACAAAACAAAAACATAAAAAGAAGTTTTAAATGTTGCTATGGTATAACAGAACACAGTACTACCACATAATTAGAAACAGATATATAATAGAATAACACACATTGATAAGTTAAGATTAAGAATGGGCACTTAGAATCAATTGTGACCAGTTCTAACCTTTAAATTCTCCTGAAATGCTTCAAAAAATTTTTGTTCAGTACCTAATTTTGATACCAAGCCTATATCGAAAGAAAGACACAGAATACCAACCAAGAAGACGATTGACTTAATTAAAGACAATCGGCTACATACAACTCGTGATGCACTTTAATTTTAATACAGATAAAAATCCTGAAATCCTAATACAATTACTGCCTGAAACATGAGTTATTCTTTTTATGGTTGAAGTTAACTGCCTGCCACACTTACGGGAGACACTGAAGCCAAACACATTGTCATGTTCTTTGATGAGTTTCTTCAGCAGAGTGCTTTTTCCTGCCCCGGACGGGCCACTAAACACCACAGGCCTTGGTCCAGCCATAGCTGAAAGACAAGAGGAGAAAAAGACTGGAGCTCGTTAATTGACTCTTTAGGTGGAGCAGGAAGCTTGACTCGTCAAAAAAACAACATCTGTCTCAGAAAAAAAAAAACAACAAAAAAAACATCATAAATGTTTCCTATAATAAAACAACGGTGTGACACTAAAGAGAAAAACAAGGCTGTGGTTTAACCCTCACAGGAAAAGAGACAGTCGCCTCCTTAGAGAGCCGCAGTGTCACTAAAGCAATAACTGGAAATTATTGTTCTTAAAAGTGATACCAAAAAAATGCTGAACTACGCAAAGCTAAAGGAGAAGCTCTGTTGTTTTGTTTTTTTTAAATCATGGATTCCAGACAAACCAATTTAAAACCACTTAAAGTCAAATTATACAGCAACATTCTAGTTTTTAAGCCAAGAATCAATTTTGACTCAAATATTAACACCTTTTCTACATCTACTCAGATACTGATGACTGTTTTCAGACTGCTCTAACAAAGATTAAAAGGGGCCCTGATGTTTTTCTCCTTACCTTTTTACCGAGACACAGAGAGGAAGAGCAGGTGAGGAGCTGAAGTAAATGGTGAGAGTTTGATTAGGAAAAAACAGCCTGAAAGCTGAAACTGAAGGGGAGGAGAAAGCAAGAGGGCGTTGCTATCACTTTAACCCAGTGCCTAGCAACAAGTGATTGAGCTGAGTAGAGGATTCACTTTCACATTGAGTGACTTATTTCAAGCCTTTACATCACATAATTATCACCAATTACAAGTTTGTCAATAATTACTTTAAAAAAATAGAGAAAGTACAGAAAGGACTGGAGATTTGATGGTGATATAAAATGGATAATTAAATTAGAAATGATGTATGACTTGGAAAGTGAGACTTCATTAAGTTTAGGGCTGAGCAATAAAACAATATTACCGTAATATATTTTGTAAAAGTGATCAATACCAATAGAAAAAACATCCAACCCAGAATCCCATTGCATTGTGGGGGATGCAGACATAGGAAATTATTTACCGGTAGCCTTGTAACCCTCATGGCCAAGCTAAGCCAGGTTAGTGGTAGGGACTGATTTTTTCAAAAGTTAGGATTAAATGTGGTAACAATTTAAATTCTTCCCTTTCCCCTTCTCCTTATATAGAATAGGTACAACAAGAAACGTATCCATAACTATTAATATTGACTGATAAGAAAAAGACTTATATGGGTATCAGCAATATCACAGAGCCATAATCAAGTTACAATCAGATGGAATACGAAGAATGAGACTGGACTCTTGACTGAGTTGCCTAAATTCATTGTTTAAATAAAAGTTGCAGACTCTAGAAGAAGAGCAAAGAGGCTCAAAATCCTTTGTGACTTTTCATCTAATGGTGCAATGTCACATCAAGTCCAAAGTCAGCGTAGCATTTTCTTTTAGCTTTTCGAGCTCTTGATGCCTCCCTCTTGTGACAAGCTTTATTATGATGATAATTCCGCTTTTTCTGGCAGTATATGCACTGTCTGCTATTATCACCAGAGCTATTAGAAATAAATGCTTTAAATAAATCAACCTGAAAGTGGGGATCTCTCCGTACAACTTTTCCATTTTATATGTGATACTGATCCTATACAATATAAACACAAATCATACATACTTTTATTACTTATTTAAGCGGGGAATGGAAGAAAAGGCTTGATCAAAGCATTTACGTCCAATAGAAAAAAGTCAACCAAAGTATAAAAACATCTGATCCATGTTTTATTAACCAATGATACAAACACATGAAAAAGAATTGGATAGATGTATGATGAATGTTTCTATTAACTTGCTAATATCGGAGCTTTTAGGTGCAAGCCGATACTTGTTTTTCGGCTAATCTTGGACAGAGACATCCCTACCTGCCAGTAATGAACAATGAGTTTTTGAGTTAAATAAAATTACTGTAAAAAACTTTACTGAACGCACCTAAACAACTGATATGCACTAATAGGACTGCATTCATACTATCACTTCTGCTTATGGAGAACATCTATCCATCTATCCAAAGATGCTTGGTGAATTACAAACAAGACCCGGGTATGTGTAGGATTTTTTTTTTTTTCTTTTTGGATGATTATATAACTTTAGAAGATCAAAGTACAACTAACTATAAGCAATTTGGATTTCCAGAAGAAAAAAAATAGAGCACTGTGTTCTCTATTTTAAACAATTCTAAACAAAATCATGTTTTTTTAATGACATGCAGAATTGCATTTAATGTGAATTGTTTTTGATCATGGCAAGGTTAATATTTAAACGAATAAATGAGTAACAGAATTTACATCTTCAGTCACTTTATCAAGGAACGTTTTAGGGCTGCAACTAACGATATTTTGCAAACTAATTAATCTGTCAAATCATTTTTTGAGTAATCGAATAATAATTGGATAGCCAAAGGTTCCCAGAAGATTTTTTACTAAATTAAACCAGGTGAAACTAAAACGTTTCCACCTGAGGAGTTCTGGATAGAGTATATAGACAGACGAAAAAGATTTTTATCTTAAATTCAAAATGTTTACACATTTTTTTTTTTTTTTTACAATTTTAATATAATTAATGCACTAAGTGGATTGCTCTGTCAGCTAAAGGCATGTTTTAGAGTTTCTACACTCCAGTTAACAAATAATCGATTACTAAATAAGTAAATGATTATTTCAATAATTGATTAATCTGATTAATTGTTCAGCCCTAAAATTTTAACACTGAATTGGCTAAAATGAATTAGCCAAGCCCAATTTGAAAGACCTTCATATTTCACCCTGTATCTATTAATAATAAAACCAGGCAGATAGCTTTAGGGCTTATTTACAATAAAATCTCAGTAACTGCAGTTAACAATGTCATAACTGTTATGTGGTAGTGTGGCTCCTTGTGACTTGCAGAGACGTTCATTTTGAGATAATCTGCCATTTCTCCTTAATAGGAAGATGCATGAAGACAAATGAAAGTCACATGGCACTACAAGCAGCATGTGCTGACACTTATTGGAAACAGCACCATAACTGATCCTAAACCCATGCAGCATCCCTCATGTGACTGGAGTTTACCAGAGTTAAGTTAAATCACAGGAGCAGCATAAGGTGCTTAAAACTCTAGTCAAAATTACAAACTAAAAGACATTTTGATTATAAAATTACTAATTATTTCTAGATTTTGAGATAAATAATGCATTAAATAAGGCTTTACAATATTTGGCACATGCATATACCAGGATTCTCCTTTTATTTTTATTTCACACATTGATTTGCAGTTTCATTGGCTAAAAGACTTGGGTTAAATGTGAAAAGGCAGATTTTCAGGAATCAGAAATTAAACAAAGAAACTCTTTTGATGCAAAAAAATAAACGTAGAGAATAATGATCTTAGAGCAGCCTTGCAGCGCTAATTAGTTCCCCCTAAACAAAGATGATTTTGCAGCTAAAGTGTTATCTTCTATGCAGTCATGAGTGTCGACAGTCTGTTCTGAATAACAATCCAGATACAAAAGTCTCACGACTGCACTATGAAAATGCACTTTGACTCAGGGTTAAAAGTCATAAAGTGTTATGGTACTTTCAAAAACTGACTTACTAGAAAAGATGATAGACTGTTTCTACCATGGGAATTTACAACAAACCATAATGAGGAGGATGATGGCAGCTTTAAATAATTACTGGGTAAAATACAAATCTCATCAAAATCCTGCTCAAAAATAAATTAAACACTACTACTATATTCAGAGTTTAAAAGTTTACTGAAATTGAAATACAAAAAAAAAACAAAAATCCTATAAATATTATGATTAATATTCTGGACTATTGTGGCAGAGGTGGGAATAAGAGCTGATGGTCTGCTTTGAAAAAGCAAATAGATAATATTGTCTTATATATTTCATTTTGGTTTTAAATCCATCTGCATTTAATTTTTTCTCAAATTGACTATTTTAATTTTCTGTTTTTACAGATCAATAAGCTGTGAGAATTTCATGGATAAACAGAGTTAAAAAAAATATGACAATAAGCGTGCATGTATAATTTTTTTTTTTATACATTTTTGCAAAGAATCAACTTTAGTAGAGAATTTGCAGAATATTACATTTTAATCTAATGATGGCATGATGTTAGAGATGGAAATTAAAGATAAAATACTTATTCAAGAACCAAAACTTGGCTAATAAAGCTGATTCTGGACAAGAAAAGCCCACATTTTTAATATGCATATAAATGTAATGTTGCAGATTAATAATGCGACCGTTAGAGAAGGAAAAAAAAATTCAGTCTGTACATGTGTTGCTACAGGTCTTTTTTTGATTGTCTGTACGACATCCTTGTTACCAGTTATTAATAAGTCAACCACGCGTACAAAAAACTCAGCTATCTTGCCACTGCGATGAAACCCCTCTACATTCCAGCTCCATCTTTTCCTCGTCTGCAATGTCAACAAGCCGCCTCAAGGAATGAATGGCACTCCCAGATAATAAAGACATCCTAGATGAAAGGAAGCGACAAACACAAACATCATCCTTCCTACCTGAAAATAACCTGGCAAAATGTCTCAGGTACATCGGAGGTTAGATTATTTCCAGCCTCTGAGACCGTGTCCGGAGGATTTTCTTCCTCCCCTGGCCTGGGCTTTCGTTGTAAGAGCCATTAGAGAAAACTGTGCTGGCTACGTCATCACTGCGAACCAAAACATCAACGTTCAACGTCAAAATCACGCGCGAGAAAACGCGGAAACTCGATATTTCTTCGATAATTTTTTTTTTTTTAAGCAACGAGCATTGTTTTTAAAACTTAAGAAATTTCCGTTGTGATTTGTGTATCTAAAAAAAGGACTTACAGGAAGTAGTTTGTAGCGGCTGTACGCAAGCTTTGAACGCGTTACTATAGCTACGTGAAAAAAGCGGGCTAACTTGCTACACGTTATTTAGCTACGTTAAAAAAAAAAAAAGCCGCTCGAATAAGCCAAAGTTTCCCAAAAAAGAAACAACCGTTAACTTGTTGCTCCCGTCGATACTAGGAAGTTAACTCACCGCACAACTTCCCCGGATGAATGAGTCAAAGGCCTGTTCGGGTTGCTAGCGGTTCGGGTTGCTAGCGTTAGCTGAGCGCGCTAGGAGCGTGTTGTTTACTCTAACTCTGACTTTATTCTGCTAAAACAAAATGTTTGGTTCTTCAAGATCTGGGGGCCTACGCGGAGGCCAGGACCAATTCAACTGGGATGACGTAAAAGTCGATAAACACAGAGAGAATTATCTGGGTGAGTTCAAATGCCTACCTTATCCGAGCTAACCAGACAGCTAACGAGAGGCGACGATAGCTGAAAATAGCAGCTTATAAGCACATGTTGGCCTCACCCACTGCAGTCCCATACCTTTTGATATGGAGTCCCTCATTGCGTAGAGTCTGGATGGAATTTATTTTCTTCCTATTTACAGACGTATTTTTGTTCCCTGGGCACAGTTGGTTCCCACTTTCACATTGCTTTTCACTCTGAGCATAAAGAGTGTGTCTGTGCTGACCGCTGCCCAGCTAGTCAGCATGCCAGACTACAGCAGCGACGTAGCACATAAAGGAGAGCAAATGTAAACTTGCACAACTTATAGCTACGTTTTATGTTGAGAGGCTATCTCTAGCAAACGGATGGTAAATTTAACAATTAACTGTGTTGGTAAAAAGTTTTAGAGTTTCACATAAAAAGAAACAAACTTGATGTCATCTTATTTTTATGAAACACATTTAAGTGCATCTCTGTAAACTAGAACATCGTCGAAGTGTCCCATTTATTTTTAAGAATATATTTCACCTATTGTAATATATTGATATACTTCTATTTCTAAATAAGATAGATATCTGTAAATAAAGGTGTCATTCTATCAGAATTTGGAGTTTTTTTTAACACGTCTTGGATAAGAACATTGATTCATTATTTGCTTTCTTGTAAATTAGATAGCAAAGATACAAATTATTCCCTAATGTATCCAAACAGTCAAAATAGATAAGCTTCCGGGGATAAAGAAAAAAAAATGTGGTCAGTGAGAATATTTACCAAAGCTCAAATCTTTATTTTAAAACTCTTTGTTGTTTTACAGCTGTAAATATTCTGGTTTCTTTCTATTGTTTCTCTATTTGCCAGATCATATCATTTCTGTTGTTCTTTTTATTATCTGCATTTATTATGAGTAATTTTTTTTTTTATTTCTTTTTAAGGATTAAGGAACTTTCTTCCAAACAACTGTAGCAGGCAAATGATTATTGGCAGGCAAATGGTTATTTATACTGTAACATTTAATTAGCAGAAGGTGCAACTCTTTTTTTTTTTTAATCTCAAACAATAAAATTGAAGTTGATATGAAGTAATATCTTTATTTTGACCTTTGCTCCACACAACCAGAGAAAACTTACTCTAGAAATGTGGAACTGTATTTACAATATAACAGAACCAGTATTTGTTTTTTAGCCATATATATTTTAAACCCTCCAATGTCTTCTAACCAACTCATACCAATGTTGCCAGTTTCTACCTCAAAATAGTCTTAGGCAGTTTTTTGAGAAAACAATTTGAAAATATTTGTGTTTTTTGGCCCCGATACCTGGTTGTGCAGTATCGGCCGATATCGATACCATCTGTTTGAAATT
This sequence comes from Cyprinodon variegatus, assembly GCF_000732505.1. Taxonomy (NCBI): domain Eukaryota; kingdom Metazoa; phylum Chordata; class Actinopteri; order Cyprinodontiformes; family Cyprinodontidae; genus Cyprinodon; species Cyprinodon variegatus. Next base: position 293,789 of record NW_015151427.1, read on the forward strand.
GATGTGTGTATATACAAAGAAATGCATACTACTTGCATGTATAATAATTGCCCTTATGACTTTGTAAAGCTGCTGCCTACCTTTGTAAAGCAGGAAAAAGACTAATACAAGGTGAATCCAGTAGAACTTTTTATTGCCTACCTGAAATGGGTGACAATAATTGAATAAACTTGGTATAGGTGCCCTATTTGGTACTCGCCGATACCGCCATTTTAGTGCAGAATTGGGCCCCTGGTCGTTACTGGTATCGATGCAAATATCAGATCATCAGATATATATCCAATATTCAGTCTAATTAAACCTTAGAATATGAGCATTTAAACTCACCCCAGCCTTCTTTTGTTTTCAGGAAACTCTTTGATGGCCCCGGTTGGACGATGGCAGAAAGGCAAAGATCTGACATGGTATGCAAAAGACAAAAAATCTGGCAAAGCTTTGTCCAAAGAGGAAGAACTTGCTGCTGTGAAAGCCGCCGAAGAAGAGGCTCTGATGGCTGCCCTGTATGTATGACCTCACATGTACTGCATGCTGCAACTGTGGTGCATCAGAATTTAACATTTTTATTCTCAATTTAGAGGACACAAGATTATAAAGAGGCAACCAACTGGCCTTACCAAAGAGGTAAATCAGTGAGATGGTGAATGGGGGTAAAAATAATCTTCTACGACCAACAAGATCAAATGTTTTAAGTTTTATTACATTTTGACAGGATCTCGTGGAGGTTTGTCGAAGGGAAGAGGCTGATGGTGAAGAGAGGAGTGTGGATCGTATATCAGGCTTGGGAAGCTCCAGGTGATTATCCATAAAACCTGAAATTGTTATAAAGGGAAAGCGTAACAATGCATTTTTTTGCTACCACCTTGAAAGCAATTAAAGGAATTTTAGAAAAGGAAATCTATGAGTGAAGTTCTCAAAATCATTCTGAATTGCAAATCTTTCTTGTATGAATGTTGATATATTTTTCACTCAGGTTCAAGCAAATCCTGCGAATTAGTTCATAAACACTGGTTCCTCACTTTGAAATGTATTGTTCCTACAGTAATGTGGAATCTTAGCACTGTGAGGACTCCATTTCAGGTCGGGATGTATGATAATCATGTCGAAGGTTAAAACACTGTAATCCATGTGACCTGAAAGTGACTTCTTTTGACTACTGAGCACATTGGCTATTTTAAAGAAGTTTGATCTGGATGAGTTGGTCTTAAGAAACCAAAAGCCCACATCTCACCTAAGTTTTTTAGAAAACGTATAGCAGTTTGTACATAAAAGGCAAATGTGACTTAAGTGCTTTCCAGATGGCTTCAACCACACCACGGCATTGAGACTGCAGTGGTAAAACTATACAATGAAATATGTCCCTGCAGCATGAAACAGTCTTGGTTTTACTGGATTTTAGTTTTTTACTGCAGCCTGAAATAAGGAATGTAAATATATGGTATTTTATATCTCTAATGTCCATAATGTGGCTTGATGAAACAACTCTTGTCGTTTTCCGATTATTATCTGATTGGAGAATTTGTAGGGATACTCAAGGCTTCATTCTTAGGACACATTTATTCAGTATCTATATGATCCAACTTTATATTTGCTGTACACTGCATTATCACAGTCTATTAGATGATTTGTTCATGATATGCACACACTATGTTTATATCACAAGGGTCTTCTGATTTACTGCAGGAAAACACAAACTTGTTTTTGGATCCAATGAAGGAAAATACAGTAATGCTTTGGACTCTACTAAAATTTAACATCCAACTAAAGTATTTACTTACTCAACCTATTATTTCATAACATTTTCCCTGCATTTATTTTCTACATACTTTTTTGTTTGTAATTTCGATCAAACATCAGGTTGCTCATCCAAATGCTGCAGCTGTAGTCCTGGCTAACACTAGCTAATCGAGTCTATCTCAGTAGTCTTAATCAGTCCTAGAGTGTAAATCACTTTTCAAATGTCATAAATGCTCTATAGGGTACTAAATAATTGTGGGTCTTAATGCATATCTCAACCTTGTAGGATTTTTTATTTTTTGCAGTTAAAACTTATGTTTTTGTCATTTCTATTAATTTACTTTAGATTTTCCTTTGGATTTTTTCCCTCACTGGATAAATTATTACCAGTTTACCAGCTGTTCCTATTTGGTTGCAAAGTTCTCTGAATTACCTCATGCTTCAGTAGTGCTATACAATACAAATACAATTAGCACTAATATTATGTGCTTGCTTTTCTTGACCGTTTGTGTTTGAAGTGTGGGGTCACGGAAAATGTTGCTGTCCCAGAAAGAGAAAGAAGCGGCTAAAATGGGTCTGCCGATTTTTACGGTGAGTTCAGTTTCAAGATTTCCTACTGTAATCTACACCTCTGTGCAACAAATGTAACTATGCTTGTCGTGCAGCATCACAAGACTGAAAGTCGTCAAGAAACACCAGCAACAATATCAGCTGAGAGCGCTGCAAAAGAAGAAGAGACAGAACAAGGGTAAATATGCAGAATTGTACTCACATTCAGCATTAACCAGACCTCATGAAATGTGAGCCTGGTTTTAATAACCTCTGTTTAATTTCAGTATACATGAGAGTAAAAAGAAAAAGAAAGAAAAGAAGAACAAAAAGGAGAAAAAGAAGAAGGAAAAAAAGAGGAAAAGGAAAAGACAAGATTCATCGTCCTCCTCATCCTCCGATGATAGAAAAAGGTTTGACTGAGATTTCCTTCAAAACTTTGGGTCATGAAGTGCCATGTTCTCAGTAATATCACAAAATAATCAAAACATATCAAATCCAAAACTTCACCCAAATTTTACCATGAGCATTACACTGAAAAAAAAAACGATCTAGAAATAAGTAAAAATGTCTTAGGACCCTGTCACACCTTGCCGATTTAGCCAGGTTATGCCTGACGTCCCAGAATCTCCTAAAACGCTGCTATACGCTGAGCTTTCTATGTATTTTTTTCAATTTTGGGCGTATGCATAGCACATTTATAACGAGTCCAGAACTTATGTCCAACAACAGCCTATCTTATGCATAACGCACTGCTGGGATGCTCCTGTGAACCCATTTTATATCAAAACGGTGCCACAATGCTATTAAATGGTAGCTGTAAGTTAGAAACGCGTTCAGCGGTTGTCTGAATCACGTCAGATACGTTCATATACATTGGGGGTAAGTTCTTGATAAGTTAAGCATGAGTTATGCACAAGTTTCTCATAGGTTTTGGATAAGCTAGATGCCACAACTTATGAGTAACGTACGCTTAACATATGTCAACGATCAGATAATATACCTATAACTTATGGCCCACGTATGGCAGACGCTCTCATACGTTGGGAAATTTTGAGCATGCTCAAAACTTCTTGACGTAATCGCCGTATAGCAGCGTTTTTACCAGATTTTTGTACAACAGGCATACGCTGGTCTAAATCACCAAGGTGTGAGAGGGGCTTTAGAGTAGGTGTATTTACCCTTAATTTGAGTATGTAAATCAGATGATTTACCAATGGAATGCATATTTTTACTCTTCAAATAAACTAATTGGATAATATGCACTTGAAATAAGACAATGCAATTGTTTTTTATTTTAATTAAATTATCTTGCTCCATTGGCAAATTGTCTCACTTACCTCTTGAATTCAATAACAAGTGCACTTATTTTAAAATAAGAATAATTTATTTAGAATTTGTTTTTTTGCAGTGTAGAAAGGCTTGCTCTGATGCATTATTTACAAAGCCTACATTATTATTATTATAATGCTTTTACATTTAAACATATGGGGCTTCAATTATGTGAAACTTTACTTTTTACAGAAACAAAAATGATTGAAATGTTTCATTTAATTTTAGCAGGTGAAAAACACATTCACATTCTGTCTAATGCTTTATTTGATACCTGCTGCTGAACATCTGCTAAACATCTTCTAATTTGAAGGGCAGATTCTGCTTTTGCTACTGAAAATGATAACTAAATATAAACTTAAATTGGACATTTTTTCAAAATCAGTTAGATCTCACATTTTGTATTAATATCCAGAGTAATTTTTAATCTTTGTTATTCTTTGGAGACATGAAACTGGTAAATTAGTACTTGTTCACAGAAACTTAAAACTTGGAAACTGATTATTCTCTGAGCAATAGCATCTAAGGCAGTGTGATGGAAAGGACAGATGTGGCTTCTTTATTGATGCTATTACAGAAAACTGAAACGACTAAATGGTGAATACAGCGATTAAAAACTGAGCTTTAAATAGTTATTGAAAGTAATTTAAAGTCAATTTTATTGTCAGGGTTATAATCATTATGGAGGATGAATATTCTTGGATCGGCAGTAATCTGAATTTTCTCTTGCTTAGCAAAACACAAGACCTAGACATTGAATACCCTGCTGGTAAAAAATTATTATAAATTCCTTGATTTCATTCTACTTCAATCATTCTAGTTAGAAAAGTTTTTTTTATAGTAGTTTATTTGCACAGTGTTAACATTTCTGTTAAAGGTGTTGGCATGCTGAAATATGACTTTGTGGCTGATAGAAAGAAAAACATGTCCTGCCCTCTGATGCTGGAGATTTCCAGCTCCTGCCTGGTGCCTGGGGAAAAAAAATCCTGCTTCCATTTAAATAAGAAACAATACACTTCTCAGGCCACTAGGGGGAGATACAGAAGCTAAAATAAAGAACGATCTGAAATAATTTTTTTTTATATAAATTTTAAACTTTTAAATCCAGACTTTTAAAGGAACCTTTATGCATTATTTTCAAAACTATATAATGTGTCTTTTGTAAAAGATCTTTAAAGTTTTTTTATTCTGCAAAGCTGAATATTTTTTCAGTCTTGTTTTTTTTTTTCTTCCTGTTTTTAAAAATTAGCAGCATTTCTTTGTATATGCTTATTACCACAATATCCATGTTTTTTTTTATTCTTTTCTAAACTAATTCATCACTACTTGGGTCTGTCTGCCTAAATTTTCTGTAGATTTTAACACAAAATGCAAAATACTGCATCACCACTTGAGGGCGCTAAGATACTTCTATATTTTGCATACTGAAGTTTTCTTTTTCTTTTTATTGTTTTGCATTTCCTTTGTATTTAGGATTTAAAATGCCTGTGAGAGAAATAAGTTTGGGAGTGAGAGAATAATATATTCTACATGTGCAGCTATTGGAATGACCTTTTAAAGCAAACCCTTTACTGTGTGCATTGCCCCATAAAGCACCAGGCAGTCGCTTGTGCCCAACTGTGTGCTACGTCTTATTGGATGCCCCACTCATTGATTGTTTCCTTTTACCTTTCAGACACAGAAAGGACCACCATCATCATAATCCATCATACCATAGTCAGAGTGGAGCCAGACCCCATGACAGCCATTCAAGGGAGGGAGCAAAGGCCGAGCGACAGCCTTCCCGCCCCCATCATCGACGGCATAGGCATGACACAGACACTTCTGACAGGGGGTCTCCTGCCCGCAGTAACTCTGCCTTCCATAAGAAAGCCCCTGCTGGTGCCACACAAAGCCAGAGAAGACGCCACGACACAGACTCGGACGACTAATGTCCCGCGCTCCCCCCCCACCTGACCCAGAGATGCATAGTGCACACGCTGCGTTCTGGGACCTCCTGTGTGATGCGTTTCAGATTTATGTTTTATTTGACACTATGAGTAATTTCAAAGGCATGATTGTGTCTATTTTTCTGCTGATATTTGGTTAAAAGCCCTTTTTATATCCAAGATCATTTGTGATCAAATGGATCCACTTGTTTTGCTTGTTTAAATCCCTTTGGCTTTTGTTTTATTTTTGGAAGAGCGGATGCCATTAGTAGGGGGGAAAAAAGCTTTGTAGAACAGATTATTTTTCTTAAACATGAAACTGCACTTCTTATTGAAACATTTTAAATTTGAACGTCCAGTTTTAGCCATAATAAAGCAGGATAGATTCAAATTAATTCTATTTTCTTAGCAGAAATGTTTCAGGCTGATACGTCTTGAAGCAGGATACTACTGTTTGCCTCAAATTGATCTGAAAGGGGATATTCTGCTGGCTAGTACCTAATAAGGTCTCACTCACAAAATAATTCTCCAAGATGTTCATTAAGAAGAGTGGCAAATACCAGACTGGTCTTTTTTTTTTTTTATGACCAAGTACTGTTATGCTGCCACACACAAACCAAACTGAAGAAGCAGCAGGAGCAGAGGCCAGACAAAGCCACCCTATGAGGGACTCCAGGCCTGAACTACTTCCCCTTCTACAATTACCACACTCCCCAGCAAGTTTTATAGGCTCGGCTGCATTATCCATGGCAGCCTAATCAACCTGCAAGAATGCTCTCCTAGACTTGCCACCCTTAGACAAAGTGAAGTAGGATATGTTCTTCACATTACTGCTTTAACCTCAGCAGTGGGTGATCACTTAAGAGAATCATATTTCTTCTTGGGTCAGTTAGTAACTATTTTTTCCCTTAGTAACTCAAAACGTAAACATGATCAAAACAGTTAAAATAGTCAGACCTACTTGTTTTGTACAGTAATCTGCCCTCAAAATTACAATTACAAGTTATCTGGAGGGTGGCTGCAAGCTATACATGTGAAAAAAAAAATTTCTAAACGTGACCATCAAAATCAGGTATGAGATGGCATGTCAACCAAATAATCATGTGTGGTAACGGATAGCAATTCTTCATTAGGCTCATGATTGTTCTCTATGGATTAAACCATTCTCTTGTATCTGGGATTGTTGTTCTGCTGAAAGACTATTTTTCAACCCGTGTTGGTTCCTTTAAGCTAGATGCCCATGCCTCAGCAGGCTGAGGTTGTCTTGCTCTATGTTGCAGATGTTCATGATGCTTTTGCCTCCAAATAAGAAACAAACTTATGAGTCAGGGGAATCATAGCAATTAACTCTTTTCTATCAAATCCGATTTTAGATTAAAAAGAAAAATGATCTTTTCCATGTGGTGTATTTTGTAATCCCAAATATTCAATACATACATGAAGTATGTAGCTGCAAAATGTAATAAAGATCAAAGCTTAAAAGTTTTGGTAGTGAATTTTAGATTTAAATACCTAAAACATGAGGTGAGAAAAGGTGTTTTTAAATAAGCCAAGAAATGTCTTAAAGCTTTGTTACATTAGACAGAGCCAACTTTATGTAATCCATTTAACCAACTAAAGTAAAGCTTTATTTTCCTGAAAGTTTTGTCAATTTCAAAGAGGGGGACTATTTAAACAAAGTTCTTAAAATGATAAAAAAAAAAAAAAAAAGTCTTACAATTACATCCTGAATGCGTAGGACAATAAAACTCAGATTCAGAATCACTTGTATCAGATCACTTTAATTGCTGTGTAACCCCCCCCCCCACACACACACACACATACACAATTCTTTAAGAAAACATCAACAAACTTATTGCAATATTAGAACATTTAGGCAGTTATAAATCAAAAACAAACAAAGGCACCAACAACAGATGGTAACACCAAAATCTTTTAGATAAATCTTGGAAAAATATAGGCATTTGTTTGGCTTTTTCTTTACATCAAAGATGATGGCACTTTGATGCAACGGATTTTGGTATTGCTTTCAAAATGCTATTTCCCCCACATGGAGCAAAGCATGCATATCAGCTGCCTAGAACCTTACCCTATGGCACCAAACAGCTCAGTATATTTCACACAGTACTCTCACAATGAAATGATTATAAAATTAGGGGAATAAGTACTCAGTTAGCAAAGAGTTTCACCTCTGGGTAATGGTGTTAACACCCAGTAGACATGCTTGCTCTGAACAACTTGGCAAGTACACCAAAAGCTACCTATGATTAACCTGAGACTTTTGAATAGAAAAAAAAAGAAGCAAAACCCATCCAGTGCTCTCCTGACACGATTATAGTGTGCCACCATTGCAGTATTTCAGTTTATACAAAAGGCTGGTGAGTGTTCACAGACGAGAAATGTCAGTACAAATAATTAATGCCAGTGTTCTACATTTTTAATTCAGGATTTTTTAGATATTACTGCAGCAGGTTCAAGTAGTGCATCAGTATAATTCAGTTTATTCACCACCCCACCCCCCAAAACAACCCTCTCATTATCCCTCTTACAGTACATCACTAGGGTCATTTGATTGTGTTGAGTTTATGGGGCCAAATCGATTTAGTAAAATGTCTTCCCTCTCTTTCTTTTTCAAAGTAAAAGCCACCCAACAGCCAAGAATAGTCAAAGAGTGCAATAAGATCCCTATTACCAAGATTATTTACATTGACATAAAATAAGAAAAATGTACTGAGATAAGTTTTACAAGATTAGAACAGCCCTACCACTGGCCTGTGCATAAGAGATCAAAGCTTAGCAGGGGATGGTTTCCAGTATAAGGATGACTCAGTCTTATTTAGGTGAAAAGAGAAAACATGAAGGGTTGGATGGAAAATGCTCTAGCCTTTAATGGTTCTTGAGTTGATTAGACAGCCAATCAAGTCCTTCATAGAGACCGTCCCCAGTTGTGGCACAGGTTGCCTGGATGTACCAGTTTCTGTTACGCAGGGAGTGAAGGTTCAGCTTGTCTGTCAACTCGGCAGCATTCATCGCATTTGGGAGGTCCTACAATCAAATCAGTGAGGAAATCATTTTAAAGCTGCTACTGGAAAAATTATTGAAGAAAAATTCCTCTCCTTATGAAGGCTTGTGTTACTTACCTGTTTGTTAGCAAAGACTAAAAGCACAGCATCACGCAGTTCATCTTCTGCCAGCATCCTCAAGAGCTCTTCCCGAGCCTCAGCACATCGCTCTCTGTCATTGCTATCCACCACAAAAATCAGACCTAAGGAAGTGTAAAATGAAGACAGATAAGCGAAATGCACTTTTTGAAAAGCAGTTTCTTTAAGATTATAATAAAATATAGTCAAAAGATTACCCTGTGTGTTCTGAAAATAATGGCGCCATAATGGACGGATCTTATCTTGACCACCAACATCCCACACTGTGAAACTGATGTTCTTATACTCAACTGTCTCTACATTGAAACCTTGGAAAGAAAACAAACGAGGACATTTAAAACGTAACTTTTCAGCTCCAAGTAAAAAATATCTGAATGACTTTGCCTACCAGCAAGGAGCTAAAACACAGCATTTGACCCACCTATTGTTGGAATAGTTGTCACAATCTCTCCAAGTTTGAGCTTGTACAAAATTGTTGTCTTGCCAGCAGCATCCAAGCCAACCATAAGTATCCTCATCTCCTTCTTCCCAAACATTTTAAAGAGCCCTGCAAACATATTCCCCATGGCTTCTGGTGATGGGAAAACCACTCTAGGACAGAAACGGTATTAAACTTCCCAAACCTGTGAAAAAACAAATAATGAGCTTAATTTCAAGTTGAAAAACATAAATTATTAGCTTTTATGCACCACAAACCATAAGTACTTTGTTAATCTTAGCTAATTAACATATTAATAGATCATGCAAAGACAGCAAGCAAAATGTACTAAATATAAAACACATTCTCCATGGTTTGAGTGAATTCTTAGATGAACTGATGCACAGCACAAAAGGTTATGAAAATTATTCTATTAAACTAATTAATACCTCTAACTAAACGTTTGTCTAAATTATCCTCTTTGCATGACCGTCCAACTTTTTCACTCTATATGAAAAATTTAGTGAGGCTTCTAGAGGAAAACTTTTAATAATCTGTTATTTTAAAATAGAGTGCATTTTCGAAAATTGGTTACACAAGCAGGTAAACACAGATCACAATTAAAATATCTTTAACATACCAATTGTGTTTGTACTGAGGACTTAAGTAATGCTGCAGTACATGAGAATGACAAAAATATCTTAAAAAAAGAAAAAACATTCGTTGTCAGCTAACTTTAAATAGCTGACTAAATATGTGTAAAACAAATAATGGAAATAACGATATAATGAGACTGGAACCAGGCTTTCAATTTGACTCGTCAAAATATTTGGCAATATTATTGCTCGAGGTTTTTTTTTTTTTTAACAACGGGGAAAAACCTATGAGTTAGTCATTTCTCTCCTAAGAGGCCATGGAGGCTGCTGTAGAAAGAAAAAAAAAACGGAGGCTGCCGCAGCTAACAGCTGAGTTTTCAGGGTGCGGCGGTGCAAAGCTGTCCACCTAGATAAAGAAACACCGACAACAGCATATGCTACTGTACAATTACCAAACAGACAGCCAGGATAAAATACACAGGAATTTCAGCGTTTTACTATAGTCACTGCGACAACGTTTAATATGTTTCATGAAACCAGGTATACAATGTAAGGGATAACATAGGAAGCTAATGAGAGCATCGCAGGGAGTTAGCATTGCTTCCTACTGCAATGTGTAAGCTAACTGTAAGACACAATCTCAGTTAGCTTGTAAATACATGGCTGCCTGTACAAATGCAGCCTACGGTTATATAAAACTGAAGCAAAATGTTAACTTTGGGTTTAAATAGTCTCTACTCACTCACTTGCTCGATTCGTTTTCTTCCCTTAAGGCGTTTCCTTCTTTACAGGAAAATGGCGATAGTTTGACACGTCATTGGGTGTTTTTTTGTTTTGTTTTTTTAGCGTCGGTGAACGTAGACTGGGAGCGATCGCCCCCTGTGGTAGAGAAGAGAATTGTAGTTGAAAGAAAAGAAGGTTTAAACCAGAGAAAAATTGTGTAGACATATTTGCATGTCTGCCGTTTAGATGCGCATTTAAGCAGAAACATATGGCACATCAAATATTACAAGGAAAATATGA